>NC_081842.1:54474691-54692137 GCF_963259705.1 Myotis daubentonii | reverse complement strand
GCCTCCTGCACGCCCCCTACTGGGAATTGAGCCCACGACCCTGGCACCCTTGACCAGAATTGAACCTGGGACCCTTCAGCCCACAGGCCAAAGCTCTATCCACTGAGTCAAACCAGCTAGGGCAGTGGTCGGCAAACTGAGGCCCCTTGAGTGTGGCTCTTCCACAAAATACCACGTGCGGACGCGCATGTACAGTGCGATTGAAACTTCGTGGCCACACTCAAGGGGCCAAAGAGCCGCATGTGGCTCGCGAGCCGCAATTTGCCGACCACTGGGCTAGGGCAAACCAGGATATTTTTTAAGCTACTTTTTAAAAAAAAAAAATAATATATTTTATTGATTTTTTACAGAGAGGAAGGGAGAGGAATAGAGAGTTAGAAACATCTATCAGCTGCTTCCTGCACACCTTCCTACTGGGGATGTGCCCGCAACCAAGGTACATGCCCATGACCAGAATCGAACCTGGGACCCTTCAGTCTGCAGGCTGACACTCTATCCACTGAGCCAAACCAGTTGGGGCTAAAACTACTTTTTATTGAGCAAATACTACATACCAGGTGTTGTGCTAGGAGTTTTAATTAGAGCAAATAGTAAGTGGAATTTTACTTTCAATTAATATGTCTCTGACTCCAGAGCCTACGCTCTGAACGCCATGAAAACAAATATGCAAAAATAAAATAATTTTTGACTAGGAACCAGGCAGGATTATGGGTGATACTCTTTCTTCAAAACTTTAATGTTCTTATATTGTTTCATTATAACCTTCACATTTCCAAGACAGTGGGAAATTTGCTAGTTGCTAGCAAAATGGTCAATTAGACAAGCATTTCTTAAAGTGTGTTCCTTGGGATACTAATCCCAAGTTCTGCTTCATGAAAACAGAGTCGATAGAAACGCAAGTTTTATAAAAGCTGTAATCCCTCCTGTTGGAAATTAACATGTAAATCAGATGAACACTTCAGTATGCTCTGCAGGAAAGAGGCGTGTTTAACTTTGTTTAAGGCATTTCCAACAATCCTTTGGCCATAGAACACTTTTGTCTCATAATATCAGTTAAAGTATAGAAAAATAAGGTAGGACACAAATCTTCTAAGAAGATAAGTAAGTTTGGTGGAGAGCAGAGGTATCAGGCTATGGATGTGAAGGAACCTCTATTCTCAGCCTTTACACTGTGGAGGTGGGTACCAGAGCCTAAAGATCCTGCCAGTGTGAGGGAGAATAGAGTACCAAGCCAGCAGTTACAAGACAGTGCAAAGCATTTCTACACCGAACAGTCAGAATATGCCCCACCCTCCCTCATAAATTAAAACATTTTTTTGCCGAAACCGGTTTGGCTCAGTGGATAGAGCGTCGGCCTACGGACTGAAGGGTCCCAGGTTCGATTCCGGTCAAGGGCATGTACCTTGGTTGCGGGCACATCCCCAGTGGGGAGTGTGCAGGAGGCAGCTGGTCGATGTTTCTCTCTCATCGATGTTTCTAACTCTCTATCTCTCTCCTTTCCTCTCTGTAAAAACTCAATAAAATATATTAAAAAAATAAATAAATAAAACATTTTTTAGGGTTGCATTTGGTTGTTTCCATCACTCCACACGCCCTCCCATATCTATGTGAACACAACCAATAGTCAGTGTGTGTAATGGTTGAGAGTATGGGTTTAGCGTCAGGAACTCCTGGGTTCACTTCAAGGTTGTGTGACCCCGGACAAGGTGATTAACACTCTAAGCTTTGTTTCCTGGAAAAGCCTATAAAATGGAGATGACAATAGGGATTCTCTTGGGGTTATTTCTTTCATTCAACAAATAGTTTAAACACTTAGAGACAGAACAGAGAACAAGAGTAACAAAGTCCCTGCCTCGGTGGTGTGTACACTAAGGTGAGAGGACAGACACCAAGCAGGTACATTCCCATGCACATGGCCTCACTGCGGAGGGCAGACACACTGCCTAGAGGAGCTGGCTGAGGGGCATTGCAGCAGAGACTCGGCGACGAGGAGCCAGCTGGGAGCCAGGGAGAAAAGCTGAACCAGCAGAAACCCAGTGTAAAGTCCTGGAGGTGGGAGTGCTCATGTGGCTGTTGGGAGGCAGAGGAGGGGTAGGGAAATTCCCAACCCCTCAACGCAGAGAAGACTGAGCTGCAGTGACTGAGTTTGGACAACAGAGGGTGTGGGAAAGGATGAGGAATCAGCAGAGGAGACTGAGGGGGGGTCAGAGGCCAGGAGGGGACTGTGGTTCTGAGTCAAGGGGAGGGCGGCTTTGCCAGGAGGAGGGGGTGTTCAGGGCAGCGCAGACGGGGAAAGGGTTGGGCCGTGATGGCCTGCCTGAGAAAGGGCCGTTTCCACGCTGCTCCCAGGGAGGACAGGAGTCAGGTAGGGAGTGGGGGTCAGGCAAGGAGAGGCCTCCAGCAGTGACTGCCTCTCCCAACAATGGACATTGGTGTTTAGGAACCTACTGAATTGATTTTGGTTTCTACCTATTTGGACTTTTTCTTGGGTGTGTATTTTTTTAAACTAAATATTTCTATTATAAAAATAATTCAGAAAAATAAATATGAAAATCCAGAAAAGTAAAAAGAGGAAAAGTTGTTATAGTCCCACCACTCAGAGACAGGCACTGCTAATCTCACCGTGTATTTCCTTTTTCTGTGCTTTTATTGAACAGTACTAGAGGCCCAGTGCACGAAATTCATGCACGGGGTTGGGGGGGCTGTGTGTCCCTCAGCCCAGCCCGCACCCTCTCCAATCTGGGACCCCTCGAGAGATGTCCGACTGCCCATTTAGGCCTGATCCCACTGCCTGGGCAGTCGAACATCCCTCTCACAATTCAGGACTGCTGGCTCCCAACCGCTTGCCTGCCTGCTTTCCTGATTGCCCCTAACCACTCCCCTGCCAGCCTGATCGATGCCTAACTGCTCCCCTGCCGGCCTGATTGCCCCTAACTGCCCTCCCCTGCTGACCCAGTCACCCCTAACTGCCCTCTTCTGCCAGCCTGGTCACCCCTAACTGCCCTCCCCTGCAGGCCTGGTCTCCCCCAACTGCCCTCCTCTGCTGGTCTGATCACCCACAACTGCCCTCCTCTGCTGGTCTGATCACCCACAACTGCCCTCCTCTGCCGGCCATCTTGTGGCGGCCATCTTTGACCACATGGGGGCAGTCATCTTCTGTGTTGGAGTGATGGTCAATTTGCATATTACTCTTTTATAAGATAGGATTAGGAATCATACTATACCTATAATTTTTTAAAAAATATTTGTTCTTTCTTTTTTTATATTTTATTGATTTTTTACAGAGAGGAAGGGAGATGGATAGAGAGTCAGAAACATCGATGAGAGAAACATCAACCAGCTGCCTCCTGCACACCCCTCACTGGGGATGTGCCTGCAACCAAGGTACATGCCCTTGACTGGAATCGAACCTGGGACCTTTCAGTCTGCAGGCCGATGCTCTATCCACTGAGCCAAACCGGTTATGGCTATACCTATAATTTTATGTCCTATTTAAAAACCCACATTCTCATCACCCAAAGACAGCATTGCTAATGTGTTTTCATTTGTTGTGTGTGTTTTTAGTATTTCTAGGTTTTTTCTACACAATGATTTTTAAATATTTTTATTTTATCAAAGTAATACATGAACATGGTTAAAAATCAAATAGTATGAAAGGGCTACTATGAAAATCAACAATCCCCTGCCTTTTGCATTCCCATTTCTAATCTTCCTCCTCTTTTTTTTTTTTTTTAGCTGATGTTTCTTTTTATAGTTACCTTCAAATCACCAACATGTGCACCCATTATTTCCTAGAATATCAATTTTGGACATTATCTGTTGCTGCTTTATGATACATAAGGATTTAGCTCACTTAGCACCAACTTTCTTCCATTCTCTCCATATAATTATGGCAATATTTTTCGTTGGTTATCTTTACAGCTTTATATACATGCCAATAGTTTATTTCTTATTCTGCCAACTATGGATAGTGTGTCTTGACTTTCCATTTTGTAAGATAAAGATATTAGTGCCTCACTCTTTTCTGCAACATTTTTGTGCCTTTCTCTCCCCAATTAATTTCTTTAAACATGGTTATAATTTACTGTGCTAATTTTTCATTCTGCTCTGTCCACATAAGGTTTTTTAAAGATATAATTAATGCAATAAAAGGCAATGATCTTAAGTATGTTCCTTGACGATTTTGTACCTAGGTGTACACCTGAGAAAGCACCACCCAGATCAACCTATAGAACATTTCCGGCATCCAGTAGGGTCTCCTAAACTCTCCCACTTAATGTTTCTACAATGACCACTGTTCCAACCTGTATCACGTTTATTTTTTTAAAATATATTTTATCGGTTTTTTACAGAGAGGAAGGGAGAGGGATAGTTAGAAACATCGATGAGAGAGAAACATCGATCAACTGCCTCCTGCACACCCTGTACTGGGAATGTGCCCACAACCAAGGTGCATGCCCTTGACCGGAATGGAACCTAGGACCCTTCAGTCCGCAGGCCGACGCTCTATCCACTGAGCCAAACCAGTCAGGGCTATATCACCTTTATAGATTGGTTTCCCCTGTTCTTTAATTCATATAAACAAAATCAAACAGTAAGTGTTCTTGAGTCTGGCTTCTTCGTTCATCATTATGTTTTTAAGAGTAATCTATTTTGTTGCATGTATCAATAGTTCATCCTTTTTTTTTTATTGTGATATTCCATATCACAATTTATTTGTCTGTATTCTTATTGAAGAACATATGGGCTGTGTCCAGTTTTGGCCATTATGAATAATGCTGCTCTAAACATTTTTTCAATGACTATAAGCGTTCCTATTGAATAAGTATCCAGGAGTGCAATTTCTGTGTCATAGCTAGGTGTATGTTTAATAGGTACTACCCAATTGTGTTCCAAAGTGCTTGTGCTGCTCCCAACAGCAATGTATGAGAGTTCCAATTGTTGCTCATTGTCACGGACACTTGGAATACTCAGTGCTGTTCATTTTAGCCCTTTTTGTGAGTATGTAATGGCATCTCAGATTTGTATTTTCCGATGACTATTGAAACTTAGCACATTTTTATGTTTCATGAACATTTGGGTATTTTCTTTTGAAGTTGAGGTCTTTTTATTTTAATTTAAAAAATTATGTTCTTTTTCTTACTGATGGGAATTCTTTACATATTTTGGATATGAGTCTCTTGGTGGCTATCTATATTACAAATATCTTTTCTCAGTCTGAGCTTGCCTTTCCATTCTCTTAATAGTTTCTTTTGACCAATGGATATTCTTGATTTTAAGGAAGTCCAATTTATTAGTTTTTTATTATTAGTGATTTTGTGTCCTATTTTAAACGATCTTTGCATATCTCATATCATGAAGATATACTTCTGTGTTTTCTTCTAAAAACTTTATTTTTAACTTTCATATTTAGGTGTTTTTGTATGATATGAGGAAGGAGTAAATGTTCTTTATTATCCCTTAGTGGGTCTGCTAAGAAGTTGTTTTTTTTTTAAGTTGAGTGTTAATAAGTTTTTTAAAAATATTATTATATACTCTTTGCAAATATTTTTTATGGCATGCACAAAATTCTCATGCCTGCATCATATTCCATAGCAGTGGTTCTCAACCTTCCTAACGCCGCGACCCTTTAACACAGTTCCTCATGTTGTGGTGACCCCCAACCATAAAATTATTTTCTTGTTTTTTTTAAAATATATTTTATTAATTTTCTACAGAGAGGAAGGGAGAGAGATAGAGAGTTAGAAACATCGATGAGAGAGAAATATTGATCAGCTGCCTCCTGCACATCTCCCACTGGGGATATGCCCGCAACCCAGGTACATGCCCTTGACTGGAATCGAACCTGGGACCCTTCAGTCCGCAGGCCAACGCTCTATCCACTGAGCCAAACCGGTTTTGGCCATAAAATTATTTTCGTTGCTACTTCATAACTGTAATTTTGCTACTGTTATGAATCGTAATGTAAATATCTGATATGCAGGATGTATTTTCATTGTTACAAATTGAACATAATTAAAGCATAGTGATTAATCACAAAAACAATATGTAATTATATATGTGTTTTCCGATGGTCTTAGGCGACCCATGTGAAAGGGTTGTTCGACCCCCAAAGGGGTCGCGACCCACAGGTTGAGAACCGCTGTTCTATAGGGTAGTTGACAATAATTCCAATATTGTCAGACATATAAGTTGTTTTATGGCTATTAGTTAATAATATTAGGAACATTATCTTTTCATAAAATAAAAAATAATATATCACTGCTATTTGGCTCTTCTCTGACTATGATGCAGGTTGACTATTTTTGCACGTGTCCTGAGCTGTGCTGATGTCATTTTCCCATTTATTTGCAAAAGCCTCCTGTCTTTGTTATCAGTTTTCTCTATGTAATAAAGATCTTAAACTTTAGCACACATTTATTAAAAACGTTTCCCCCCAGTCTGTTTCCTGCCTTTTTAAAAAACTTCAGAAGTTTAAACTCTTTGTATCAAGTGTGACCCTTGTTCCCGTTGTGACTTCTTGGATTGTGCCCAAGCTTAAAAAGGTCTCTCTGGTCTCCAACGTTTTGATGAAAATACAGTTCTCTCTTTTTTCTCCCTCTCATTTCTTCCTGTTTGGTTTTTAAAGGCTTACCTCCGTAATCAATTTGGAATGATTCTGAGAGACGGCAGGCTGATGTGCATCCCCGTAACTGTTGTGTGAGGGTAAAAATCATGTTAAAAATCCTCTGTGATGTTTTGATTTTACAAGTTTCAAGGAGGCTCTGGCCAGGTCCCTCAGCGGGTCGGCGCAGGGTCCCCTCCCCGTACACCAAAAGGCTGCTGCGGGTCCCATCCTGTCAGGGCTCACACGGGAGGCAACCGACCGATGTTTCACTCTTACATCAGTGTTTTTCTCTCTCTCTCCCTCCCCCTCTCTCTAATAATTAATAAAAACATGTCCTTGGGTGAGGATTTAAGCAAAGAGTTTCCAGGAGAAAAAGGTAAAGTAAAGGACTGCAACCGTTTTTTGTGTGTGTGTTTTTTTCAAAACTTGCAGGGCCTACTAGAGCAGTATCTGGAGAGGTAATTAAGAAAGTGGCAACAGAGCTGAATAGAAACAGCAACGCCAAGCCAGGCACTTGTGCATTTATTTTTAATTTTTATTGACATATAGTTGGCGCGCCGTATTATGTTAGTTATATTAATGGCAGGTATACAGTATGATGATTTGATGCGATCACTCTGCCAAACCAGGAAGTTAGACACTCAGAGGGCTCTATCCTAACTAAACGGAGGTGAGTTGGGAAAGGGATGGGTAGGAGGAGAGAAAACAGCACAATCCTGTCTTTTGTGGCCTGTGATAGAGAGAAAAAGTTCGCCACCAACCTCAGAGTCCTGCTTGGGAGCTAGAACCCCAGGGCCACCTTCCCCGTGGCAGGCCCTCCAGGTTGGTCATTAGACCCGGCTGTGACCGAGATAAGGAGCCCCCCTCGGACAAACCAAACAGAGAGAAAAACGTGTGCCCTGAAAAGCAACCAGGATCGAGGTGATATGTTTGACAGCTTCACCGTTGACCTGGTGCTCCTTGTGGGTACACCAGGTATGACTGATCCAGACGACAACTCAGTTCTCTGCTGTGGTCTCCTTCCTCCCCGGCTTGGTTTCAGCAGTACTGTCTCTCTGACTGAGCTGCCCGCAGTCACCAAACGTAAGGCACCTAAGCAACACCTTCCTCGTACTCTACTCCCAATGCAGGAGGACAGTGGACTGGGTTCTGGCAGTCTTCCTCCCCCCTCCTCCTCTCATCTGGCCAGGTAGGAGGAAAGGAGAGCCTGCCAACTAGGGAAGGGACTTAGATAAGTGAGGGCCCAGGCTTACTCACTCAGGACAAAGACCCCTTTAAAACGAGCTGTTGCGTTTATGAGTCACATGTTCAGAAACACATATTGTAACTAGGTTAATGTTTCCCTGTTAGCAGTAGTGAGGCCTGAGGCGTTTCACTGGTATTTGTCAAAATGCTTATCTCCTGACCATTATCAGGTGAGCTTGTTAAAAATACAGTTACTGGGCCTATCCCAGATCTGCTGGAGCGGCAACTCTGAAGGCAGGCCTAGACAGCTACTTTCTAACAACTCCTCAAATGAATGTAATAAACTAAAGAGACCTCTGGGCCCTGGCTGGGTGGCTCAGTTGGTTGGAGCATCATCCTGTACACCAAAAGTTTGTGAGTTCGATTCCCGATTAGGGCATATACCCAGGTTGTAGGTTTGATCCCGGGTCAGGGCGCATATGGGTGGCAACTGATCAATGTTTCTCTCTTTCCCTTTATCTCTCTCTAAAAATCAATAAAAACGTATCCTCAAGTGAGGACTAGAAAGACAGACAGAGAGAGAGAGAGAGAGAGAGAGAGAGAGAGAGAGAGCTACTGGACCACATTTAATGTAAGACAAAGTGTGGGGCCAACATGGGTCGAAGGTCCTTGGAGTCTTGTGTCCATTTCTCTTTTGCTAAAATCCCTTTCTGATGGTCCAGTTTCACGACATAATTTTTGAAATCAATTTTAAACAGCCCTAAAGTATACCACTATATTACATCCTGCTTCGGTGATAATGCTAATTGGCCCCTGTTTGCGAGCATGACACCTGGCACTGGAGGTAGAAAAGTGAACTCCTAATCCAAATTTTTTTGCTACGTATGTAAAAACCTGTTTGGTGTCTATACCCTGGCTCAGTTAAGTGTCAACATACCTTAAACGATCTGGTCTTGTCTCCCGTCCATGTAGAGGAATGACTATTTCTTAGCCACATGTTAAGTTTTCTAGGTCTAAGAAGAAGCCATTCTTCTGCATGGATAGGCCTAGGCCAGATAATTCTATGTATGGTAAAGCCATTGAAGTCCAAGTGAGGAAGCCACATTTCTGCCCCTCAGTCCTGGTCATCAACTCACTGGAGTCTACCCTCTTTCCACGTTAGCATTGGGCCCTTTGGAAATTGCCCTCACGGCCACCATGACCTTGCTTGCCCTGGGCTCAATTGCCATCTTCCTGGAGGACGCCGTCTACCTGTACAAGAACACCCGTTGCCCCATCAAGCGGAGGACCCTGCTCTGGAGCAGCTCTGCGCCCACGGTGAGGGCCTGCAGCTGCCCTTTGGGAGGGAGTGAGGAGGAGACAGGGGCCGTTTTGAGAATTCCTCTAAACTGAACAATTCCAGTCAGCAAAGAGTTCCTGCCTCTACCACCTTAGGTGGGGTTTCTAATCGGATCTCCATTTGCTTGGAAGGCCCCAGGCAGTGGGATGGAGTGTTGGAATTCTTAGAGCCACAGAGACAACTAAAGAAACCGCTCTGTCACCAGTGGCTCAATCACTACTCCCCAGGGTGTTGCTGCTAAAAGCAAGCCTCCTCTCGGTCCAGGAAGCAGTGGTTCCGCAGAGAGCAGGAGGGAAAGAATGTTTTCCTCATGGGATCATACTTAGCTCTACCCTTACATTGTAGGCTTTCAAAATTCCCACAGCCACTATATTGGCCTTTGGCTTGCTCGTAGATCGTAAGATTGGACTTCTGTTTCCTTCTGGTGAGCTGTGTGTGTCTATTTGGAGCAGAGTGGGGCCCTTGAGGGCCTTTCCTGGCAGATGACATCTGCCTAAACCATCTCAAGTCATCAGAGACACTCCCATAACACGGGATGTTGAAGAGTAAGGGTTGAATCTTGATTTATTTACTACTAAGGATGAACTCACCTACTCCTACCCCAAGGATATAGGATGAGATAGTTTTCAAAAAAAAAAGAAAAAAAAGAAAACACTGGCTGAAGGTGACATGCTGTCTCTAACCCTAGACATAGAAGGAACTGACAGCTGAATTAAATTTTTAAAAAATTTCCATTAGTGATTTTTCCAGCTGGCCACTTTAAAGTAATAGTCCCTCAAAGGTTTAGGTTTTGCTTCCTTGAGTTCTCGTCACAAAAGGTTCAAGAGGGTGAGCACAAAGTCTCCCCTGAACCGGCTTCCTGCTCCTCTCCCAGGTGGTGTCTGTGTTCTGCTGCTTCGGGCTCTGGATCCCTCGCTCCCTCATGCTCGTGGAAATGGCCATAATCTCGTGAGTGTCCTGCCCGCCCCCAGCTCCGGGGATGGTATTCTTCCAGGGGTTCCCTTCTGCTCCCCACTCACCCGGGAATCCAGAGTCCATGCCTGCTTTTATCCCCTCTCCCTTCCACAAATCCCTGAAAACCGGTCTTGATCACGAATCGAATCAAGCCCTTTCCAACTTATGCTAACCCGGGTCTCTTGAACTTCTGGATCTGCTCATCATAGTCCAGGGGTGGGCAACCTTCTTGTGAGTGCGTGCCAAAACCAGCAAAATCTCTGACTCAAAATTCTTCTGCGTGCCAACCCTAATTTTTTGAGAACATGTTACACCTGCTTGCTATCTCTTAAGGTGTACATATGTGAAGAACCTTGAAGAAATAATAAAATTCATTCAAGCGACAAAAACACAGTATATGATAATGAAAAATACATTTATTTTTTAATGTATACATGTACACTGATAGTCCAACAGAAAAGTTTATGACTGTTTGATATTATCAGTGGGACTTTTGCTGCCGAGAGAAATATAGAAATTTATTTCCCTTTCGTTAGTACCGGTGGGCAAAGCGAGAGAGAAGGTTTCATTTTTATAGAGTGAAATTTTGAATAAGTAGGTGGGGCGGTTGTCTTGTCAACGAAAACCCATTGCGTCTGAGGCTGAAACCAAAACACTGGTCGGATCTAGGAAGGCAGGGAGAGTTAAGGCAAAGACATAGAAATTGCTCTTCCCCTCTCTCGTCAATCCATGTCTATGGTCTTTAAGATAACTTGTTATGTAAACTTATTTATTTATCTAAGATGCACCTACACTGAATTTATCCGAAAAATAAAAGTCGATACTAAGAAAAAAATTGTAAATGGAAGATTATAAGAGAGGGTTTCGCGTGCCAGCAACAGTTACTGGCGTGCCATGTGTGGCACGCGTGCCAGGGGTTGCCCACCCCTGTCCTAGGCCCATCACTTTGTCCCACAGCTTGAAATTCCCCTCTTCCCAGGCCCCTGGACTCCGTCCCCTCTCGTTCTTCTTGGAGTCACACATTCAGAGTGCCTAGTCCCTACCACGATCCCCTCAGTAAGCCCCCCCCTCCCCGCTCCCTTTGCAGTCCATCTTTCTTGGGCGGCAAAGGCTGTCCCTCAGCAGGCTGCCACCTCCCCTCGGTGTATTCTCAGGCCCACTTCTCTCCCACTCCAGGTTTTACGCGGTGTGCTTTTACCTGCTGATGCTGGTCATAGTGCAGGGCTTTGGTGGGAAGGAGGCCGTGGTGAGGACACTGAAGGACACCCCGATGAGGATCCACACTGGCCCCTGCTGCTGCTGCTGCCCCTGCTGCCCCAAACTCAAGCTCACCAGGTGAGACGGGAGGGAGGGGCGTCCTTGAAGAACAGGCTCCAGCTTCCTGCACTCTCTCTGCCAAGAGCGTCTGCTGGTTGGTTCTCTCAGCTCTCCTTCAAACCTCTTGGAGCTAGTCTTGTATGGAACAAAGTCAATGACAAAAGGGTGGGTATCCCCAGCCAGGACCCCACACATTAGGCACCCACTCAGGGGTCAGGGGAGCCGAGAAAGAACTCCGAAGTTCCCATCGCTAAAGCCACTGCCCGCTGCAAAGTTTAGCCACACAGAGGAAACTGAACTCCAGGCTACTGCCTCCTCTGCTCATCTGGTTAATGAGGTTGGGTTAACACTGATCGTTCTTGCTCCAAAGGCAGCATTCTGGTCTCGGAATGAGTGGGGAGCAAGAAGAAGGGTTGCCAATGCTCTTAACATTCTAGCTTTTCCCCATGTCCCCGTCCATTTAAGCATTTTGGTGTCTGATGGCGGCCAAGCCTTGGCCCAGGAGCCCAGTGAGGGGGAGGAGAGCTGTCTTGGGGTGGGTGGCCTGTGGGCCCATGTTCCTAACCCTCCGCTCCCCTCAGAAAGAAGCTCCAGCTGCTGATGTTGGGCCCGTTCCAGTACGCCTTCCTCAGGATAACGCTGGGCCTGGTGGGCCTGTTCCTCATCCCGGATGGCATCTTTGAGCCAGCAGACGTAAGCCAGGAGTGAGGGGCAGGGAACTCTGAGGCTCATTTGGTACCTTTGAGCTCTACAAGGAATAGCTGGAGCCAACATCCCCTGATACCGGGGACAGAGGGACCTAGAACAGAGGCTCAGGCACTCTGGTGGGAGAGAGGGGACTGGAATAAGCCAGGGCTATGGCACTGTTCTCCCCTTGGGGGAAGAAATAAGAGGGAGGGAAAGGGCTCGTCTCCCTCACTGACTCCCACTTGGTCTGCCACCAGATTTCTGAGGAGAGCACAGCTCTGTGGATCAACACTGTCCTCGGTGTGTCCACCCTGTTGGCTCTCTGGAGCCTGGCCATCCTTTTCCGTCAAGCCAAGCTGCACCTGGGCGAGCAGAACATCGGGGCCAAATTTGCTCTGTTCCAGGTAACTACACCCTGAGAGAGAAAAGAGGGCTCATAATAGAACTACAAATCATTGGGGTTAGGAGGTGAGTCTAATACAGGCTCAGAGGGGTCTGGGGACCTCCTTAAGCCTTAGGTTCCTGTGAGATTTGGAAAGTGATCCCTGCCCCTTCCCAGATTTTGCTGTTTGTGCTATTTTTGCTTTCTGTTTGCTAGGGCTGCTGTGATAAAATACCACCGAGTGGCTCAAAACAACGGAAACTTATTCTCTGACAGTTCTGGAGGCTAGAAGTACAAAATCAACACGTCAGCTGGGCTGTCCTCCCTCTGAACCCTCCCTTCCTCCTCCCGGCTCCTGGGGGTTTCCCAGCAATCTCGGCCTTCCTCAACTTGCAGCTGCCTCGCTCTGCTTCTGCCTCAGTCATCACATGGCCTTCTCCCCTCACGCATCTTCTCTGCCTCTTCTTATAAGGCTATCAGTCATATGAGAATAATGCCCTAGCACCATGGTCGGCAAACTGCGGCTCGCAAGCCACATGCGGCTCTTTGGCCCCTCTTCCTAAGCCTTAGGAGTGCCCTAATTAAGTTAATAACAATACCTACCTATATAGTTTAAGTTTAAAAAATGTGGCTCTCAAAATAAATTTCAATCATTGTACTGTTGATATTTGGTTCTGTTGACTAATGAGTTTGCTGACCACTGCCCTAGCAGGTTTGGCTCAGTGGATAGAGCATCTGCCTGTGGACTAAAGGGCACGTGCCCAGATTGCAGGCTCGATCCCCAGTGTGGGGCATGCAGGAGGCAGCCGATCAATGATTCTCTCTCATCATTAATGTGTCTATCTCTCTCTCCCTCTTCCTTCCTCTCTGAAATCAATAAAAATATATTTTTTTAAAAAGGATAAGGGCCCACCTTACTCCGGAATGACTTCATCTTAATTAATGACATATAATTAGTTAACCAAAACAAAGATGTTGTTTTGAAATAGATCATATTCTGAGGTACTGGGGGGTTAGGACTTCAACATATCTGTTTTGGGGGCACAATTCAACCCATAACCTTAACTGTTTCTGTCTTTGCTTTTTTTCTTTTCTATGATTATTCCTAAAATCCTATCATCCATCACCACTAGCAGTGTGAGCATTATCTCAGCTACAACTATAAACTACTCACACCATGTGCTAGGCACTTTTCATACAGTACTTTAAAAAAAAAATCCTCACCCAAAGATATGTTGAGAGAGAGAGAGGAAGGGGTGGGGAGGGAGAGAACCATCAATGTGAGAGAGAAATATTGATTGGTTGCCTCTCGTATGCACAACTGGGGATCAAACCCACAACCTAGGTATGTGCCCTGACCAGGAATCAAACCCACAACCTTTTGGAATGTGGGACAATGCTCCAACCAACTGAGCCACCTGGCCATGGCTTTGTACATTACATTTAAATATTCACAATAATCTTAGGCGTCATTATTATTTTTATTTTACAAATAAGAAAACTGAGACCCAGAGATGTCATGAGACTTGCTCCAAGGCACACAGGAGTGCGGCTAGAATTTAAACCCAGATCTGTCTAACTCCCAACCCGCATTCCTTCTCTTCGCACTGCCTCTCATCATCACACCTCTTCTGAAAGTTCTCTCAAAAGCATGTTGTTCGCTTTTTGCACTTTTCATTCTCCAAGTCCAAAGACAACTTTTCCACCAAGTGCAATATTTTGTTTTCCTTCGCTCTCCATTCTTTCTGTCTCCTTGCTGGGCCCTTCTCCTGCTTCCAAGAAACAATAACTGCGTTTTAGCTAACAGAGTGGTCTCACATAAATTCTCATTTGCTCTAAGCAGATGCCTCTGAAATGTGAATCTCCAGGCATATAGCAGGTAGAATTGAAGGGGGTAGGGGAAGAGAGAGATGAGCCTGAAATGGGGTCAGGGACTGAGGGGCAGAAGCCCTAGGGTCAGGCACAGGTAAGAGCCTGCCAGTGCTGAGCCTGTGGGGAAGCCTGGACAAGCTGGGTCTGCCTTGCCTCGGGGGGACAAGTACTAAGGCAAATAGTGCTCCTGGGGCCTCTGGATAGAGATTATTTTCTTCTTCTTCTTTTATTTTATTGTGTTATAACATATATATATGACATAAATTTTACAGTTTTAACCATTTATATATGTACAGTTCAGCAGCATTAAGTGCAGTCACATTGTTGTGCAACCATTGCCACCATCCATCCCCTGAAGGTTTGCATCTCCCCCACGGAGAGTCTGTACCCATTGCACACTCATTCCCCTTCGCCTCCAGCCCTGGCACAGCAGAGATTCTTCAAAGGGCACTTTAATAGTGAACCATTCATCATTCTATCGGCAGGGATCTCAGGTACTTGAAGTAGATGGACTGGCTCTTCCCTAATCATCCATCCATTTTATTCTTTAAATGCTCATTAGCAGCCATGGCTGAAATAAGGGAATAAACTTGACCCCCCCCCCCCATCAGTTTTTGTTGTTTCTTGTCAGGAACTCTAATAAAATATTGGGTAGGAAGATGAGGTTGTAATTTTTCTAAAGATTACAAACGTCACCACATTTTAATCAACGCTCTGGAACTGCAGCGATCTAAAGGCTGGCCAAACGCACAGCGGCAGGACAAGCATGGCAGTGGGCCAGCTGACCTCAGCGCCATGGACACTGAGCCCACTCTGCCCTCGCTTCTCTTTTCCCTTCCGCAGGTGCTCCTCATCCTGACCGCCCTGCAGCCATCCATCTTCTCAGTGTTGGCCAATGGCGGACAGATTGCTTGTTCGCCTCCCTTTTCCTCTAAAATCAGGTCTCAAGGTGAGCACATAGAAGTTCCTATCTCTTTCCAGGATGGGTGAGAGGAGGTGGGTCAGGGAAGAGAGGACCTTAGATCAGAGGTTGGGCCAGGCAAGCTGCTGCTCCGAATACTCAGAAAGGGATCTCCAAAGATCTCAGCAGAGATTTAAGGAGACTGCGCCTTCTCTGATCACACAGAGGAGAGCTACAGTTGCACAGCTTGAGGCCAGCCTTGCCGGCCAACCAAGAAAGCCATGGGTTCATCCTTAGCTCTTGGGAGAGGAATGGGTGTGGTTGGGAAGCAGAGATCATGCTGATAAAACACACAGAAGAAATGAGTTTTAATGCTAGCCTCAGGTTGCAGAAGGTTGAGAGCCAAGTTCTGGCTTGGGCTTTACTATTAACCCGCTGTGTTACTCACTCACAACAGCCTCTAGGTCCGTGATGGCGAAACTTTTGAGCTCGGCGTGTCAGCATTTTGAAAAACCCTAACTTAACTCTGGTGCCGTGTCACATATAGACATTTTTTGATATTTGCAACCATAGTAAAACAAAGATTTATATTTTTGATATTTATTTTATATATTTAAATATCATTTAACAAAGAAAAATCAACCAAAAAAATGAGTTTGCGTGTCATAGGTTCGCCATCACTGCACTAGGTGCTGGTGTGAGGAGAAATTACAGAAAGTGTTGTCCCACTGACATGCCAGGGCTGCTGGTGGGATACCACCGCTATAATTTAGTATAACCAACTTTACATTCCACCCCGCACTGCAGTGATGAATTGCCACCTCCTGATACTGGAGACTTTTCTGCTGACTGTGCTGACACGGATATACTACAGAAGGAAAGACGACAAGGTTGGATATGAACCTTTCCCTTCTCCAGACCTGGATTCGAACCTCAAAGCCTGAGGTGGACGGCTTGGACAGTGAGACAGTGTACTCATGAGATGGGCACACAATTTCTTCACTGTCCCTCAACATTGACCACATGGGGAAGGATTCCATTGTCAGTACAAGCTGGCAAATTACACTGGACTATACAGATGAAGGTGAATCATGCAATAGGATGAGGTTGTTTTGGGTCTTGCCTGGGGAAGGTAATTTAGTTTCATAATAGACAAACAGAATGGAGTTTGAAACTCTATAATCGGGCACATTACCCCCATGGGTGCCACGATTAGCCCTTAAAACTTGCATATTGGTAAAGCTTACGGTATAAGAATGAGAGAACTCAGTCAGGCAAAGTAGGATAAGCCCACAGTTTTGAAGAAAGCAGGTCCCTGAAGAATAGATCAAAGGTGTTCTTTTCCTTACAGATGTGTCGTTAGAGCACTGATGACATTAGACCTGGGAGAGCTGGGTCAGCCTCCCTTTGTGGGACAATGGCTTTTTAAGTCTTCTGTGCCAAGCTGCAAAAGGAATCCCCCTATCATATGGTCAGGGAGCTTGACTTTGAGGAGATAAATTAGGATGCAAAAGTAAAGGAATTGAGAGTATAAGAAAAGCCCCAAATATGTCCGGCCGGTGTGGCTCAGTGGTTGAGTGTCAACCTATGAACCAGGAGGTCACGGTTCTATTCTCGGTCAGGGCACATGCCCGGGTTGTGGGCTCAATCCCCATTTTGGGGCCGGCAGGAGGGAGCCAATCAATGGTTCTCTCTCATCATTGATGTTTCTATCTCCCTCTCCCTCTCCCTCTCCCTTCCTCTCTGAAATCAATAAAAATCTTTTTTTAAAAAGCCTCAAATACATAAAATGTATCATACACATGTATATCAGGTCAAAAACACAGAAAATAAAACATCAGGTAAAACCATTTTGCTTTTATTTGGCTAAATGACAAAAGCCAGAGTAACTCTGAACAAATTAATGATACTCAGACAGGAAAACAATATACTGGACACTAGTGGAGGAAAACATTCCCGCAGACGTCGGCACTGGTGATAGGGCTAACTTTCATGCCGAGGCCAGCATTTCTTTCCAAGACTTTGTCTCCCCCACCCCCCACACCCAGGTTCCTCAATACAAATAATCCAACCAATTCTCTGTGTTCAAAACAGTCAAGTGCTTCCAAAAAAGGGTGGGAAATCCTATTCAAACCTAAAGAAACACAACCCGAGTCATCCTCAGTGTTAAACCTCGCTACCCAATCTGAGTACTAATATATAAATTTGGCAGACAGAAAATCTTTCTTCTTTTAAAGAAAATTAACATCTAATAGCATAATCCAAAGAACATGTTCTACTTATTTGGAAAAATAGAGGCCAGGGACTACTCTCTATCCCATGACAATCTATTCTATGAGAGAAAACAAAAACAATCATCGTATGACTTTGAAAAATATAACCTTCAAAAATACTTATATTGGTAAGCTTAAAAAAAATACCATTAGTTAAAAACATTAAGGGAGTTTTTCTTTTGTTTTTCCTATATGTATTGGTAAGAGTGTGTGCTGACAGAAAAGATAGCAGCTATGGCTTTTAGGGAATTAAAAGAAAAGCAGTGAAGTATAATTGATTTGGAAAGACTTTAAATATGGGATCTGGAACAGGATTAAAAAGGCAATGAGCTTCGGAAAATCGAAAGCTACCCACAAATCAAGAGAATACAGGCACAGAGCAACAAAAGCACTGTGAAGGGCTGTTGTAGAGGGAATACCCAGAGGCTGCCTGACCAGCTGTGTGGTCACAAGTGAAATTTAAAAAATGCAGCTCAGGAGCTGCCCAAGAAGTTATCAGCAATCAGAAAAGGTCAAAAATTCTCTTGACCTCATTCATATTTCTTCTCCTCTTCTAGATTTTCAACTTCCTCACATCCCCGACTTTCTTACCCAAACCTCAGCAAAATAGTGGCCTTTGACTCTAGCTGTCAGAAGCAACTATAGCAGTAAACACATCCATTCCTATTCCTCTGAAGTTTCAAGTGCTACTGAGTCTAGTATATGCAGAGAGCAATCTTTCTGCCCAGCCCATCTCAAGGAAACTGCTGAAATGGCGCCTCCTTAGCACTGACAGGACTTCCTTCTCCATTCTCTTTGTGTCTTGCGCACAGGCCCTGGGGCCATCCAACTCTGAAGGCTCTCCCATCTCTGCCTCATTTGGCCTATCAGGGTGACAGCTCCACAACCTCAAACATTAATGTTAGAAGATTTACAAGTCACTGGTATGGCTGTGGCGTGCCAACCACATTTAATTAGGCACAAATTATCAAATAATGCATCATACCAACAGTTTCTTCCACCCACCCGTTTTTATCCAGCACCTAGGGTCACATTTATCTCAAAGCAGCTAACATGCCACACCTTAAAAGTTTTTGCTTTCAGGCAAAAGTATTTGAAGATATACTAGTGTTGGGAGACTGAAGCTGTAGTGTAGAGGCTCACCAAAAGGGGCAAGGGAGTTTTCTAAGAACTTGTGTACATGCCGGCCCTAGCCATCTCACAGAGCTTATCGGCTGGAGGTCCTATCACAAGGGTCAGCATGCCAAAAGCAGCCCATTGACAGAGCAGAGGAGGAGGGCCCAAAGATTTGAGACCCAGATAACGTACTTGAGAGGAGTGACTACAGGGAGGAAAACCACACTTTGGGCATCTCCCTTTCCAAATACACTGGATAAGATGTGTACTTTAAGGGAACAAGTGTGGGCTTCCGTGCTGACGTCGTTGCCTTTCTATACCTGGGAGTGTAAGACTGAAATAGACAGAATTCCCAAAGAAGGCAGAAAAGTTATGAAGCTGAGTAATGTAGGCCAAGATTAATTTCACCTTTAAAAAGAAAAGGATTCCAAGCCGAAGCTCATGTAAACCAGATTTGATAGTAAAAACAGCACTTCATGAGAAGAGTTAGAAATGCAGTTTTCATAAGCCATCAGGACAAGAGGTTCCCCGCCTTTGTCCCTCTACTCTGCCGTGCTCTGCCTCTGGGTGATCTGAGTTTTCAGAACCTAGGTAGTCCTGGTGTGCAGGCAGGCAGGTTTTACCAGAAAGGGAGATGTCTATGAGATGCTCGCAGCCCTAGCAGAGGAGCAAGAAAAGATAAAATGTGGTTTTCTTAGCTGAAAACACTAAAACTCCACCCCCACAAGGGGTATTTATGAGTGACAGGATGGGGCCTGGACATAAGCAGTCTTCCCCTGAACACAGCTACAAGATTCCTGATGGATGATGGTCTGAGTCACGCGGCTGTAGGCTGCTGGAGGTGTAAGACGAGCTCAAGCTCAATAGCAAGTGAGAAGATTCAGCATTCTCTGAGGTGAGATTTAAGGGATGATCCCCCTGCCGACCACCAGGCAGGCACACGTGGGGGAGAGAGAGAACCTACTGTATCCTAGTAATGTGAGCCCTTGCTTTGTGCCTCGCTGGAGGGGCCCTGGAAGAAAGAAAGTCCCTGCCAGCTGCCACTCTCAGAGGAAAGCAAACACCGTGTGGAGCACTGGTTCCAGTCAAGAACATTCTTAAGAGGGGCAGAGTTCAAGATAGGAAGGTGGGTATTTCCTTATGCGGTTGTGTCCATGGTCTATGCAAATCTCTATCCAATATGGCTGTGAGCAGCATGGATTAACAAATCATGTTCAGATTACAGACATTTACAAAGTATCCTTTGTAAAAAGCTAGGTAGTAAGCATAGAAATAGGAGTAGCAGGGCCAGGGATTTACTCTGGGGGGAAAATGAATCTAAACTGACTGTGTAGGACTGAGTATTGCTCCACCCCCTCCGCAATCACAGTAACCCTGAAGTGCTCCTTCCTTTAGCGGTAGACTACAGGGAAGAGACTGACAAGAGCTCCCAAGTAACCGGCCGCGGAGTCTTCTGAGATGAATACAGCGGAAAAGCCGGAAAAGCCGCAGCTGATGCCATGTGCTCTGGTTCCAACCCCGTCAGTGTCTTCATGGACCCCAGTGGGTCCAACAAGAAACTCCTCAGGGAGTAAGTTTGGCTTAGACCACCTTCTCCCACAGCCACATTGACACATGTGCCAGCAGTACCGTTAGGGATTTGTAACTATTACCCGGCTTTTAGCATTTTTTCAAGGAAATAAAAATTATATTCCACCCCCTACCCCAAAATCACCCATCAGCATGGCTTATTGCTTGAACTATTTGGCAAGCCAGTTTGCCTCAGAACAGAAGGCAAACACTTATAGTGTTATTGGGAAGAAAAGGCCTCTGGGTATTACACCACCTCTTTCTGCCCACTCCTCGGGGGCAAAAAAAAAATAATAATAATTAGTTCTATTTACTATATTTTAAAGACTAATTTTTAAAAATTAATAAAAATGGTAATTTCCCTGTCAAGATCATATGAACATAAACAGTAAAGCAAAGTCAATGAGGAGGGTATATGGATGCAGACAAGGCCTCTAGGGTGTAGTCAGCCTCCTCCTTGGGTGGGTGATATCTCTTGGAGAATGGGCTGTCTGGTCCCCCCGTCTGAGGTCCTCTGGCCCAATTGTCTTTCCTTTGTAGCCATCCTTAGGTTTATTGTTGGGATCACAATTTGGAATTCAACAGAGCTTTTGAAGGTGATGGGACAAAGGGAGGGGAGAGGAAAGGAGGGCTGAAAAATTAGTCTTCTTCATCTTCACTGATATCATAGGCTGCAGCCTTGTGCCTGGAGAGGTTTGCTGGAGAGGAAGAAGGGGAAGTCTTGCCAGAGAAGGGCCATCGGAAAGAGGGGGAGGGGGAGCGTTCACGAGTGGGGCTGCTGCTGGGACTCTGCTTTGGGCTGATGGCCTGCAGCATCCGGCCTTTCCCTTCTTTCAGCATATGTTTCTGGGGAGACCAAAAGGAAGAGTTAGAAGAAACCCATGGATCCTACTAAGTCACCACTGGCATGTCTGAGACTTCACATGATCACGAGTGCCCTCTGCAATGTCAAAAGTCACTATATTTCTAAGTAATTTTCTGTCTAAAGTGGTCTATGTTATACAGCTTATCTAAAGTTTGTATCTAGTCACCTAATCCTGACTTCTATGTCAAAGGAATTCTTAAAAACCTACTTGGCTTGTAGTTCAGGCTCCAGGCACAAACAAAGGAATTAACACAGACAAAAGGTATCTTCCTGAGTATTAGAGTTCTCTGAAAAGGAAATTCCATATTTTCCCTGAATAATCTAGATCCTTCCTGACATCTAACCGAGGGCTCACTTGCTGAATAGCTACACATACTCCCTTTATTTGGCTTGAAGAAACCTGGCTATTCCTCAAGGACAGAATCCCCACCTCACCCAGTGATCCTGAGGCAGCTGTTTAATAGTGGAGGCAGCTTTCTTTTTATTGTTCTTTGTTCTTTCCTTTCCTTCTATCTAAAACTATAGTGTTGAAGTGGGCAAGGCTACTTACTTACCTTGTCACCAGATTTGGATGTTGATAGACAGCTGGCAAAATTATTTAGGAGAATATGTAACCTCTTTCTGTAAAGATTTGAAAGAACTTTGGGGGAATAGTTGAAATATAGTTCTGCCCAATAAGAGGAACAGATCAGATAACTTCTGAATGTGGATGTCCCCTTCTGCTCAAGGATTCTATAATTTTTTCCACCGCATGAGAATTCCCTACATATTCCTAAAATTCCCTAAATTATCCAGCTGGAAAAAACTTACCAGTGCTCCTTCCGGACCAAACATTTCCAGGAAATTTCCAATGAATTCTCGGGATTTCTCCTCCCATTTCTGAATGAGGTCAATGCTTTTTTCCTCTACTTTCTGAACAAATTCTTTTGACTTTTCTTCCACATCTTTCACTTTCTTCTTTACTTTGTCAACTCGTTCCTGCAAATGGTATTTCTTCTCCTAGGTAAAGAAAGAACTGTTTTAAGAAATAATACCCACTCTGACCTTCCATACCAAAGGGAGGAAAGAAACATGGTTCATCACTCTATTGACATTCTTTTCAGTCTTTAGAATTTCACTTTGCTTAATCTACTCCACACTTCTCTAGCATAACAAGTAAGATATGCTCTGGATGGTCATCTTATACAAAAATGTGATAATTCTAACATCATGGGAATCCAAACTAAACTAAATATATAGGGTAGGCCCAGTAACATGTATGCAACCAAATGAAGTAACATTTTTAAAGATAAAACATAGACTTAGAACATAAACATGCCCAACATAACCCAAACCACATTCTAGATGGAGATGTAAAGGGAACCAGATCACTGAAGAATATTGCCAAGAATAAGCCACTATAATAGGTTGAAAGTGGAAGTAGTAGATCTTCACTTAGTTCATTTTGTATTGGATTTTTCTCCTCTACCACTGGCTTATTCTATGATTTTAAAAGAGTTGTTTTTAGTTTTTGGAGGCCTGCTTGCTCATTCACAAAATAAAGATGATACTCTTTGGTCCTACCAACTTCCCTAAGGAAGGGAAATGGGGAGGAGGAGTCTTCAGTCAAATGAAAAATATTCTCATAATTTCCCAATCATAGAGGAGTAAGGAAGTATGTTTAAATTTTTAAACACCTGAAAAAAGAGAAAAGGTTCTATAGTAGGCGGTTAACAACAGCTAGGGTTTATCTGTATAGATAAATCATATTCAGATGAAACCATTTCACCTAGTCATAATTCACAGAATGAGGAACAGGTAAGGAAGCTTGGTAAGCTACTAATGTAGAAGACATAGTTAGCAGCTTTCTTTTTAAATAAACTTTAATAGAGATATAATTTATATACACAAAATGTATAGCAGTTTGTTGCTAAAGGATAATATTAAGCTAAGGTAAACTTTGCTTCTATAAATCAAATTTTAAAACTTAGGTCTATATGTCCTGAGAAATGGCATGCAAAATGTGTGTCACTACCCACACAGGGAGAGGATCCATAGCTTTTACCAGATTTTCAAAAGGACATCAAATAAATAAAAAAGCTAAGAACCACTATTAATGTATTTGATATACATGTTAGACTTTAAAGTTGCAAATTCTCATTTATTGAATTGGCTGTGTGTCTTTATATCAATGTATTAATACTGGACCATAAAGGCAGGAGATGCCTCTGTTTTATATTTGTGAAGAGCTCAGCATAGTGTTATCTGCAAGAATTCAATGAGCTTTTGGAGGAAATAACTGCAGCAAACTGAAAAGTAGGTTCAGCTCAGATGAAGGAGGAGGCAGTGTGTGTCTTTCGGGCCAGGGAACTCTGGGATGAGGTCGGAACTCACGTTGATAAAGCTGACATTGAGCTCCTTTGCCGTGTAGCCCCTCTGTAGGTTCCGTCTGGCGTACACATCATAGTCCCGGACAATTCGGGTGATGATGTCTGATGTGGAGATACCTTCTGTCCTCTGTGTTGGAGCAAACATGCCTAACCCCAAAACACATACAAACACTGTGACATTCCGGTTAGCTCAGGCAGCAGGACTAGATGGAAACTGGGAGCAACATTCCTTTCCTTTCCTATTACTAAGGGAAGTCTGGAGATACTGACATACAGAAGGAGGAATGAATCAAAGGAAAGGAGTTAAGGAAAGGAAGGGCTATATGGCCCTAATATTAAGAAAAAGATGGGGCTGGAGAAATTCCTGAAATTAAGAGAAATATCAATAGTAGATGTTTAGTCTGAGAACTGATGGGTCTCAGTGCTATGCTCGCCTTATCCTCTTATCCAAAGTGTGACCTGAAAGTGGATGTTGAATTTCTCAGGTTATAAACTTTTTTCTGTGGAGTAGTCATGTGGCTGAATCTCTGTCACTGCCCCTGAGACTGTACACATCACAGTGAGAATACGCACATCAGCTTACTCACCTGCTTCCTTAATGTGCTTATAAACATCATCACTTCCTGCGGAAGAATAAGGGATGTCATCATGGGCCACAAAATCAATCTGAAAATAAGGAAACATCATTTATAACCCAGATACCTGCTATGCAGAAAGAACCAGTACAAACTCTCAGGCTCAGAAAAAGGACAAAAAGGGGAGGCCATGCCTCAAATGAACATTTTCTCTTTTTATTTTATTTTATTTTTAGAGAGAAAGGAAAAGAGAGAGAGAGAGAGAAACATCAATCAGCTGTCTCCTGCACACCCCCTACTGGGGATTGAGCCCGCAACCCAGGCATGTGCCCTGACTGGGAACTGAACTGGCACTCTCTTGGTGCATGGGCCAAAGCTCAATCACTGAGCCACACTGGCCAGGGCTGGACATTTTCTCTTTCTCATTGTTTTACTCATTAATTCCATGATTCATTCATAAGCCACTCAACCTAATTATTTATGGATCGTAAATATGAAGTCAGCAAGTTTCTCTTTTCAGCTCTTTCTCCTGGTGTACTAGAGGTGCTGCCTTCACACTGTATACCAGTCACCATGCTTCGAAATTGGGCTGGGTGTGCTAGTGTATGGCAGCGAGGAAAGAAGGACATATCATCCTCCTGGGCCTATAAGAATTCATCAAATAAAGTTTCTGGAAGTCTGAGAAAGAGGTTATTTGTAAACTGGTTTCTCTCTCAGACCAGGAGAGGAGGGGAATATAAAAATAGCAACCAAGAATGCTTTTATTAGAATAGGCACATCTATACTCCTGAGAAATGGAAAATCCAAAGACATAAAAGATCTTTAGGTCTCAGGATCTACCATTTTACTAGTGTCAATACCTCTTGCAACAGTGAAGAGACCACTGGCACTGGATCAATAATCTTTCTGAAAAATATGCTAAACCCTACTTACTCCTTCCTGAAGAGGCCATACATAGACCCTTTGCTAATATAATTGCTAATACCACCACACCCAACTCCCAGAAGCCACTGTGGTGTGAAATGTGCTCATCAGGACTGTGTCAGGGATTCTCAGCTAACATCTCAATTACCCATAAATACACCGCTAACAAGAAGAAAAGCAAAATGGAAGTTCCTCTAACTTCTTCTGCCTGGGCCTGCCTGGCTGTGTTACTGAGAATAATCTTACCTTTGGCACCGCTAAGTGCTGACGTAGAAAAGCTAGAGAACTGTAAAAGGTGTGTCCTAATCCAAAATGGTTTTAACAAATACCCCTTAGCTTCAGGCCTATCCTTCAAAAGTATTGCTTTTGAAGCACTTTGGCTGCCTCTGTTCCTTTCTGTTTCATTGAACAATTCACCTTCAACATTCCATACACCTCTGTAGAAAACTGACCATATGCTGTGGGTTTCTCAGGCTTGAGGGCCTCCAACCTGACCTGATAAATCCTCTTATCTTTTGTAACTACCTTTTACAGGTAACCTGTTGCTTTAATGTGGGATAATTAAAAGGAGGTAAGGGGCTTTATAATACTAACTTGCTGAGCAATAGTGAGAAATCTCCCTGATTTCTGATTGCACACAACTTCTAGCCCAAAATCAAAGCCCTGAAACTAAATTTTAGTCAACACAAGAGTAGTCTGTGTCTGTCTTATTTCCTGGAATGTGAGGAAAGCGTAGCTGGGGCTATGTCTATTCTAAAGAGACTGGTATGCTATGAGGATGGACAACTATAGTGTGTGGTGGTGGGTGGGGATCACCTACCTGAAGCAGTCAATTTCTACAGTGTGACCTGCTACAGTGTGATCTGGACCAGATTATTTAGTCTTCCTGGCCTTGTTCTTATATAATAATTACCCAACAGGATTGTTATGGGGAGAAAATGAAATATAATGTATCTAAAAGTGCTTATAAACCATCAAACCCCATATAAATGTCAGGGATGACTATTAGTAGTAGTAATATCATTGTCATCTCCTCATTGTGAAATTTACATAGAAGGTAGAAGTAAAATAAGGCTAGTGGAAAACTAGTCCAAGTACCAGCAGCCCCAAGAGTTGAAGAAATTCCAGAACGGGGAAAGGTGGCAGGTGCACAGTTTCTCACCCGGTGCTCTGCCAGGAACTCCGGTGTCAGGGTCCAGGGGGCATTCCTCACCACCTCATCCACATAGCGGCAGTGCTGCACTGCATCGTAGCGCTCACTTTCGTTCATCACCGTGAAGCCTTTGAAGTTGTGCGTTAGCTCATCACTGCAAACTAAGTCCGCATCATAGAGTTAAGTCAAAGCCCCCATTCGCTTGACTGCTGCTCAGTCACCAACCTCTCCCATTCCCTGGAGCTGTAACATTTTCCCCACCTGGAGACAAATCTTCTGCAGGGTAGCTCAGTCTGGGTGACTGCTTTCCCTAATCCAAGATACACCTTCAGGAGCAACGCTCACTAAATAGTATGTTCACACTTTGGAGAAGAGAGGCTCCAACAGGCTTTGAAATAAACCTGTCATGCATTTCTGCATCAGTTAAGTTTTATAAGATGTTTTCCTATTATATTTTTATAAGACTGGACTGGGCCATATGAAATTTGTTAAGCTGAATTTTGTAATTCAGGCGATTCAAAATCATAAACTGAAATTCAGAGTGAATGTCATTCTCAAATAGGCAACAGGGGTCTCCTGTGACTACAGAAATTCAGCTAAAAACAGTGAGATAAACACTGGACATCTCAGGTCACTGAGCTTGGAAGTTCTCTCTCCAGGTTCGTATACGTCATGTTTTAGAGAGGCTGTACTAGATCCTTCATTTAAAAAACAAAACAAGACCCAATATATACTCAGGTTATAAAGGTAGAAGAAAAGGACTACTATAATTTTTTTTCTGGGCAGCACCTAAAGTCATCAGATGTTTTCTTACCTCCCACAATGAGGTATGTATTAGGGAAAAGGTTCTTTGCTTGCATCAGAGCCCGGGCATGACCAGAATGAAATAAGTCAAATATTCCATCTGCATAAACTCTCACAGGTCGCTCACCTAAATCCAAAAGAAAATTTATCACAAAAATACACTGATTCAATATTTCATTCGACAAATGGAAATGGCACTGTGTGACTATTCCATCCCAGCATACACCTCTCCTAAGGTGTTGTGAGGAGTAACATCACAGACGTCGTTGGCGACAAAGACCTTTTGACGTCATGTCCATGAACTCGGTTAGTGTGGGTATATCAAACTGCTTAGGCAATTGGATTTCATGATTATCTTTTCTTATTTTTAGATATGAAAAGGAAGAGTTATACAACAGGTAAGTCCAAAACTTCAAAATCCTCACCTTCAGTTCAGGTTTAAACTTCAGTTACATATGAACAAAATAATATAATTTGGCTGTTTGCTCTCTCATTTTCAAGCTGCCTTGAATATCAATGACTAATGCTTTGCTTTGAAAATAAGCCTCTATACTATTACCCAGAGAGTAAGGAGTGATCCAGAAAGGTGAGATTAAGAAAGATGGAAGGTAAGTACCAGGTATCAATTTATTGCTCCTTAGTCCCAGATTCACCCTCAATACCTGCTCTGGGATAACAGATGGAATTCCTTCAAGCATTTCTCTTTGACAGTGAGCATGATGTTATACTTTCTCAGTAGAGGGTGATATACCAAGTATTTGAAAATCAACTATATAAATATTCTTCTCTCCATTAGTGAGAATAATAAAGAACTGATTGTCAATTTTTTGTGTGTGGTAGTGGACTAGAAAGAAAAACCGTAAGACTAATCCAAATCCAAATAAACACATAGAGAGTAAATTGACATAATGGTTCATCATGCTTCAAATGATAACTCTGACTAGTCCCAGTACCATATTCCTACTATGTGAATAGAGGAAAAGCTACTTCACGGTAGCAGCAGAATATAACAGTAGGATTGTCTATATCACTCTGGGAAAGAAGGGCCAGAGACTCATCAGATATACTGAAGGCGGGGATCAGATACCTGTCTCTCCTGCCTTCTGACTCAAGACCCTGAATCAAGGGGGAGGAAACTGGTTCTCAGGAAGCTTATGGACTTTTCTTTCCAGATAGGTTTATCCATAAACAAGTAGCTTTTAAACTGAGAAGTTATATATTGCTGATAGAAATATAAATTAATACAACTTAAGATGGGCAATTAGGCAATATATATCAAAAGTCAAATGACAAATGCTAATACCGTTTGGCACAGCTATTCCAATTCTAGGAATTTATCTCACAGATATATATGTAAAAGTGTATATCATTCATTGCAGCATTGTTTGTAATAGCAAGAAGTTTAGGGAAAAAAACCTAAGTTTTGCCCTAGCTGGTTTTGCTCAATGGATAAAGCTTCGGCCTGCGGACTGAAGGATCCCAGGTTCAATTCCAGCCAAGGGCACATGCCTGGGTTGTGGGCTCAACTCCCAGTAAGGTGTGTGCAGGAAGGAGGCAGTCGATCATTTATTCTCTCTCATTTTTGATGTTCTATCTCTCTCTCCCTTCCTTTCTGAAATCAATAAAAATATATTTAAAAACAAAACAAAAAACTATCATAAAAAAAAGAAACAACCTAAGTTTCAATGAAAGGCTGAATATACCAAGCCACGTTAAAAGGGTAGGAGGATTTATAGATTATTTGTTTATATATCCACAAAAATTGGTAAAACTGGTTGCCCATAAAAGGGATACTGGGTGGCTGTGAGACAGTGGTGAAAGGAAGATATTTCACTCTATATTAACTTTTTGTACTTTATGAATGTTAAGCATGGCAATGTATTGATTTTATAATATAAGAGACAAAATTTTTAAATAAAACAAATACACCAATACAATGAAAAACTGAGAAATAATACGATGAACTAAAAAGTCAGAAAGGTTATACTTCAAGCTTGCCAACTAGTCTCTTTCCTCTGTACTCTTAACCTCTTTAAGCCTGTTTCCTCATCTATAAAAAACAAAACAAAACAAACAAAAAACAAAACAAAATCTGAGTGATATAATCTCACATCTACATCCTAGAAATCATGACCATGAAGTAACTAACAGACTTCCATCTTTCCTAAACAAGTCCAGAGTGGCTATGATCTCACTTTACTTGATCTTTAAAGACAAAGGATAGAATATAAAAATTAAGAATATTTTGTTGTTTTTCTGCCATTAGCATTCATCAAGGGCAAAGTGAGATTTCCTGACAGTGGAAATAGCATAGAATGCTGTTGATGCAATGGCTATTTGCCAGAAGCTCATCACCCCATATTAGGCCACATCGCCACTGAATCCTTTTTGTCAGACCAATGCCAGATGTGCTTCTTGCCCTCTTTAGTGTTTCCCCAACCTCCCAACTTCTCTATTCCCTATGACTTAACCCCCAGTCTTTGGTGAAACCAGGCTGGTATATTAACCAAATAACCAGAAGAGGGCAATGTTGAACTAGAAAATCTGAGGACAAAGTACAAGTTATCCATTCTTTCACCAACTAGCCTCTGATTTACACCTGTTGTCTCAGCATATTATTAAGCATGAACCCTTTAATTCTCAAAATGGTCCTGATTTGAATGACAAATTAACAGTCCTTTCACTACTGCTAGCTAACAAACAAGATGTTCTCCTTTAGGCCCAAAAGACCTGCATTTCAATTTATTGTTTCTTTTGATATATTCTTTCAAATACCTATCACCAAATCTATTTTGTCCCCAACAGATTTCCACTGTCCTTCAGACTCTGCTTTTTCTTCCTTTCTCCCAGAGAACATATCACTGATTTTTCTTTCTTTCTTTTTTTTTCAAAAGAGATTATCTTATTTCTCAAGTCATATTTGTTTTTTCTCTGGGTAGTGAGTTTTCTCCTAGATCAAACTTCCCTCTTGAACTCCCTTAACCTCCCAAGTGAAAACCTGGGGGCAGAGAGAGGAATGCCCCCTCGTGCTAATTATTTGTTTAAAATTCACCAACTATGGCATGTTATATGCAGATTCATTGCTGGCTATTCCGTTGGCCAGCACTGGCATGAATTCAACCAGTTACTCGGCTACTTAACATAAAACAGAACAGGCAGAAGGAGATACAGGAGAAACACTGGAGACAGAATTAGGCTAGCAAACTTTATAGGCTAGTTTGTGACTATATGTGCCACCTAAAATACAACCAGTTGGCCAATGGTCTTCTATTGTTAATAACTAATGTCTATGAAGAGTCACACCACTCTAGGGTGAAAAGAACACAAAGATGGGAAAACATAGGTTTTAGCTTAAATTTTATCACTAATTATTTGTTTTACTGTAGAGGAGCTTTTACTTTTAAGTTTCTATGGACCTTAACTTCTTGTTGCAGATAGTATAATAAAGAGACTATAAAGTATATTATCTCAAAAATGAACTACTTGTAAAATTATATTATTCTAAATTTTAAAAAATTAGACTTACTAGTTAGTACCTATTAACTATAGGCTTCCAAACTTCTGAAAAGCACATCTACACACACATATGTGTTATGTATCTCAAGTGGGTAACATAACTAACATGGTCAGAAGTGAGTGAGGTACTGAATTCTGAAACTGTGTCATTAGAGTGCATGGAAGTTCTTGCCCTCAGTAGACTCTGCTATCACATCTGAATATGACCTTTGTACTATTTGGTGGCATTTTGAAATTTGACCTGCGAGCATTACACCTTGTTACAAATAGCCACATGTTTTTCCGTGTTGTCATTTTACCTGCTCCATTAGCCTTTATCCCTCAGACAAGGGGAAACAAACCCAAAACATCACATCATGAATCAGAAGGGTTGTAATCAACATGTATAAACACTTTCGCAAAAGGAAAGCATTCTTTGAAATTTTGAGGATCCAAAACTATACTCCATAGAGCCAAGACATAGTCAAGGGGTATTGGGATCCCTGGCCTGAGACTGTACTGCATTCATTTCTATTCGCATTTCACTATTCCTCAGTTACAACAGGGAGCAAATATACTAACATAATTAAGAAGTAACCATAGCCCAGCCAGTGTGGCTCAGTGGTTGGGCATTGACCTGTGAACCAAGAAGTCATGGTTTGATTCCTGGCCAGGGCACATGCCCAGATTGTGGGCTTGATCCCCAGTGTGGAGCATGCAGAAAGCAGCCGATCAATGATTCTCTCGCATCACTGATGTTTCTATCTCTCTCTCTCTTCCTTCCTCTCTGAAATCAATAAATATATATATAAAAAAGAAGTAACCACAAATATCCTATATAATAAAAACCTAATATGCAAGTTGTTTGACCAGGAGGTCGACTGCTCGCTATGATGTGCACTGACCACCAGGGGCAGCACGGAACATGGTGGGAGTTGGCAACGCAGTGGTGGCAGCGGGTGGCAGAGGAGGCGATGCCGGCCCTGATGGGCCCTGACGAGAGTGGGCCCATGGCAGGATGGTGGAGGAGGTGAGCGGGCAGCACCAGGCCAAGGCGGGTGCAAGCAGGGGTCCAATTGCCCTGCAAATGGCGACCAGTGGCAGTGGCAGTGGCGGGGGGGGGGGGGGGGGGTCAGGGGGAAGGGCGGGTCCTCTGCCCGGCTCCCAGGCACTGAGGGAGCTGAGTGGGGGTCCCGGCCCCAATCAACCAACCCACAGATGGTCACCAGCAGCCGGCAGGCCCTGATAGGATCAGGGCTGGCCCGGGCTGGGATGGGGACCTGGGGGTGGGTGGCAGCGACCAACCTCCTGTGGAGCCTGGGCAGGGGGCTGCAACCTCTCACCGGCTACCTGGGGGCGGGGGTGATGGGGATGGAGGTGTGCTGAGAATGCAGGGTGTCCACTGAGCTCGCTCTCACTCCCCCTGCTACCCTCTCCCGGGATGCCAGGGCTCCTGCACCAGGAAACCCCTGCACTCAGGCGCTGGGCACCCATGAGGAGCCCGCCCCGCACCCACACAGCCTCTTCTGGGTGAGCCAGGCCACAGCCACCGGGACCACAGGGGCCGGTCAGGATCCCTGTGGGTTTGCACAGGAGCCAGTTTGCAAGGAGAGAGCGAGCTTCGCCCCACCCCCCACCCCCCACCCCCACCTTTCTTGCGGTGCCACTGGGTAGCCCAGAGGCCCATGCTGCACCTCAGTCCCCGGCATCTGGCCATGCTCACTGCATCTCCGCGTGGGGACTTGGGAGCTGTGACTCAGGCGGAGGGGGGTGCACAGGGGTCTGAGGGCCCCGGTGCTGCCCAGGGCCCAGAGTTCAGCTAGGACCTGCCCTTCCATGCCAAATGCTCGCAGGCCAGGCCTAGGGACTGCACCCATTCACAAATTTCGTGCACTGGGCCTCTGGTCTTCCATAAAGATTTGTGGCTATAGCTGCTTCTTACTCCCTAGTGCTTGCCTGAGTTTGAGTCAAGACCTATGTTTACAGAGTAGACAAAATATTTACTATAGTAATTGAAAAAAATAAAGAAGGATTGAATAAAAGGAGAATTGAAGAATTTATAAAGAAGTAATAACAAAAAAAAACAAAAAAAAACAAAAAAAAAAAGAAGTAATAACAGCTGCCTATAAGACTGTATTCACAACATATGATCATGGAAGTTCCTATTTATGATGATCCCTAAAACCAATTGAGTATCTAGAATACATATATTATGTAAACTAAGCATACAAATAAAGAGTATGAGCTTTGAAAATAATAAAGTGAGTCTTTAAAACACTGGAAAATGATAATATCAAGAAAGATAAAATTAAGCGATGAGTATCTTTGAACTTGAGATATTTTTGTCTTCTATCATTAATAGCATAATAGCTAGGGTACTTACTGATAGAAAGGAAGATTTGAGGAACAATTTGAAGGTTATTAAAAATGTGATAGCCTGACATATTATTTGGACCTCTGTAAAAATCGATAAGGTTAAAGTCCAGCTCTGCTATATCTCATAACTGTGACAACAGCCCAAGAAGCAAATATGTACTACTATATCTCAAAGCTGTGATAACATCCTGGGAAACAAGTGCCTAACATAATTTAAAAAAATGAAATTTTGTGGAGTAGTTATCCTCCCAAAAGAACAGCAAGGGAGCTAGAAGGAACTCATTCCCCCTTGTCCCAACTAGTCTTTATAGGTAAACTGAGGGAAGAATATAGAAAGTGGGCATAAATTTGATAAATATAACTGAATGCTAAAAACAAACAAACAAAAATAATAGGGCATTTACTTACAAGGTGTTCCTCTGCTGGCTTCTTCCATAGTTACCCTGACATAGGGCTTATTAAAGTCTACTTCAATTTCATCAGAAAAAGGAGCTGGCTGCCGTAAGCCCTTAAGAAGAGGAAAGTGAAGGGGGAAAAAACAGTTAAATTCAATGGAACAAACTGAAATACTCAAAAAATGGCAGCTTTAAAGAACAATTAGTTACTGAATATACTGTGAATAAAATTCCTCCTAAAACTTCATAACATAAAAAAGAAAAGAAAAAGGTCTTCCAAAATGACAAGTGAAAGTTGCAACCTTTCACCTAATGGACAAATCACAGTGTCAAAGATAAATGGTTTGCTAATGATTTCAGGGTAAAGACTGAACAAGACTGCTGGGAACAGTCCCAACTAACTGGGCCCAGAATGACGGCTCCTCTGCTGCATGGCAGAACAGCCAACCCGGATCTATGTGACTAAGTTGCCAAGGTTCATAAGCGCATTTTCAAATCACTTCACCTAGTAGACTGGGAAGGCAAACACCTCCTGTGTGCTTTATTAAGCACAATTATCATTGTGTAATGCTTTGCACTGTAAATATGTTCTAATGCTCATGTGAAGCAAGTAGTATAATAGAAAATGAGGTTCAGAGAAGTTATATGAATTGTAGGCAATTACAGTAAAACCTCGATATAATGGACTAATTCAGGTCAGGAGGTGGCCAAAAGTCTCTTACTAGTACGTGAGTAGGTTTTCTGAATGCATATGTTAAAAAATTGATAACTTAATTTACCTGTTTTTATTTATATAGACACATTTGTGTAACTAAAATTAAATATGTATGAAAAGTTTAATTTCACAGGAAAGTGTTCTATATGTATTAAAATCATTAAAAAAATAAATAAATAATAAAATCATTTTAAATTTATTCTTAATAGTTTTAGTAAATTCACCAGTCACCAGAGGTAAACAAATGCACACGGCTGGGACGTGGATTAGTGCACATCAGAACATCAACCCACTGGTGTTAAAACTGCTCGAGAAAGAGCATATGTTGGAGCAAAGACAGAGTCTTCAATAAATGGTGTTGGGAAAATTGGACAGGTACATACAAAAAAATGAAACTAGACCACCAACTTACGCTATATACAAGAATAAACTCAAAATGGATAAGAGACTTAATGTAAGACGTGAAACCATAAAAGTCCTAGGAGAAACCATAGGCACCAAAATCTCAGACATCTCCTGTAGCAATATGTTTACTGATACAACTCCTAGAACAATGGAAACCAAGGAGAAAATAAACAAATGGAACGACATTAAAATAAAAAGCTTCTGCACTGCAAAAGAAACCATCAACAGATTAACGAGAGAGCCCATTACATGGGAGGACATATTTGCCAATGATACATCTGATAAAGGGTTAATCTCCAAAATGTATAGGGAACTCATACAACTTAACAAAAGGAAGATAAACAATCCAATTTAAAAATGGGCAAAGGACCTAAATAGACACCTCTCCAAAGTGAGCATACAGAAAGCCAAGAGACATATAAAAAAACTAGAGGCCCAATGCACAAAATTCGTGCAAAAGTAGGCCTTCACGGTCCCTGCTGCCTCCGCCCTAGCTGCCTCGTGGCCCTGCAGCCCTGGCCCCCACCCACTGGCTGATCCGAAAGGTCGTGCGGAAGGCTGTTCCACCGTCCAGTCTAATTAGCATATTAGCTCTTTATTATATAGGATGCTCAAAGTCACTAATCATCAGAGAGATGCAGATCAAAATGACAATAAGATATCACCTCACACCTGTCAGAATAGCCATCATTAACAAATCAACAAACAACAAGTGTTGGTGAGGTTGTGGAGAAAAGGGAACCCTAGTACACTGCTGGTGGGAATGCAGACTAGTGCAGCTACTGTGGAGAACAGTATGGAATTTCCTCAAAAAATTAAACGTGGAACTTCCATTTGACCCAGTGATCCCACTTTTAGAAATATATCCTAAGAAACCCGAAACACTCATCAGAAAGAATATATGCACCCCTATGTTCATAGCAGCGCAACTTACAATAGCTAAGATGTAGAAACAGCTTAAGTGCCCACCAGCAGATGAGTGAATAAAAAAACTTTGGTACATTTAAACAATGGAATACTATGCAGCAATAAAAAAGAAAGAACTCTTACCATTTGCAACAGCATGAATGGATCTGAGCAAAATAAGCCAGTCAGAGAAAGATAAATATCACATGATCTCACTCATCTGTGGAATCTAATGAACCAAATAAACTGATGATCAAAAATAGACCCAGAGCCTGGTCGGCATGACTCAGTGGTTGAGCTTTGACCTATGAAGTGGCTCAGTGGTTGAGCATTGACCTTTGAACCAGGAGCTCAGGGTTTGATCCCCGGTCAGGGCACATGCCCAGGTTGCGGGCTCAATCCCTGGTGTGGGGTATGCAGGAGGCAGCCAATTGATGATTCTCTCTCATCATTGATGTTTCTCTCTCTCCCTCTCCCTTCCTCTCTGAAGTCAATATATATATATATATATATATATATATATATATATATATATATATATGCACCCAGAGACATAGAAGCATGAACAGACTATTGAAACTCAGAGGGAAGGCAGGGAAGGGTGGGTGGGAAGAGATCAACCAATGAACTTATATGCATATATGCATAACTAGTGAACATAGACAATGGGATGGTTAGGGCCTGGGGGTGGGGGGAGAAGGAAGCAGGCTGGAAGAGGTTAATGGGGAGAAAAGGAGGACCTTTTGTAATATTTTCAACAATAAAGATTAAAAAAACACATACACACAAATTGCTGCAGAAAGTCACTCCACAAAACAACAGAACCAACTTCCACACATGATGCAGTGTGATCACATTCTAATCATTCCCAGAACTTTGTAAGCAAATCTAGGTTAGAAGCAACTTTCTTTTTTTGTTGTTGTTAATCCTCGCCCTAGGACAGGATGGGCAACCTTTTTGTAAGTGCGTGCCAAAACCAGCAAAATCTCTGACTCAAAATTCTTCTGCGTGCCAACCCTAATTTTTTGAGAACGTGTTACGCCTACTTGCTATCTCTTAAGGTGTACGTATGTGAAGAACATTGAAGAAATAATAAAATTCATTCGAGCGACAAAAGTATAGTATATGATGAAAAATACATTTATTTTTTAATGTATACATGTACACTGATAGTCCGACAGAAAACTTTATGACTCCATTTGATATTATCAGTGGGACTTTTGCTGCTGCATCACTGACGACAGAGATTTTACATCAGGTTTATATTTCGTGACCTTCAGAGATATGCACGAGCTACTACTTTCATCCATCAGGCTACTCCTATTATGAGACTTAACAAAATTCATCACTGAGAACAAAGATTCACAAGCGTATGTGGATGAAAACATGGAGAGTAACGCTGTTGCAAAGTTTTTTAAACAGAAAAAATTTTCTGGAATGGCATTCCAAGTCCTCAATAGTTCGTTTTTGACACTATTGAAATTGCTCTTCCCCTCTCTCGTCAATCCATGTCTATGGTCTTTAAGATAACTTGTTATGTAAAATTATTTATTTATCTAAGATGCACCTACACTGAATTTATCTGAAAAATAAAAAAGTCGATATTAAGAAAAAATTGTAAATGGAAGATTATAAGAGAGGGTTTCGAGTGCCAGAAAAAGTTACTGGCGTGCCATGTTTGGCATGCGTGCCAGGGGTTGCCCACCCCTGCCCTAGGATATTTTTTCCCCCATTGATTTTAAAAAATATATATATTTTATTGATTTTTTACAGAGAGGAAGGGAGAGGGATAGAGAGTTAGAAACATCAATGAGAGAGAAACATCTATCAGCCGCCTCCTGCGCACCTCCTACTGGGGATGTGCCCACAATCAAGGTACATGCCCTTGACCAGAATCGAACCTGGGACCTTTCAGTCCGTAGGCTGACGCTCTATCCACTGAGCCAAACTGGTCAGGGCTCCCCATGATTTTTATAGAGTGGAAGGGAGGGAGAGAGGAAAGAGACATGGATGTGAGAGGCAATGGATTGTTTGCCTCCCGCACTCGCCTCCCTCCTCCCTACCCTAGCCAGAACAAACCTGCAATCCACTACTTGGGAATCAAACCGGAGACCCTTCAGTGGATGGGCTGATGCTCTAACACTGAGCCACACTGGCCAGGGAAAAGCATTTTAAAATTAGTAGGGTGTTAATTTTAACATAAGACATGGACCAGGAATTTCGTTCATTAAATCTAAAGTCCATTAAATCGAGGTCCACAAGATCAGGGGTTTACTGTACTCAGAGGCAAACTGAAATAAGAAGGCAAGTATGCTCTTTCCCCTATAAAGGAAAGCCTTACTCAAGAGTTTTTGTTAACTTTATTTCTATCTTATTCTATTTGATGCTATTGTGGATGCAACTGTTTTCTTAATTTTATTTTTGGATTATACCTTGCTAGTATATAGAAATGAAATTAATTTATGTGTATGTGTCTATGTGTGTAATTTCAGTTGATTCTTGTATATTGATCTTATGTCCTATGACTTTGCTAAACTCAATGATTAATTCTAGCAGTTTGTGTGTTTGGTAGATATTCCTTAGGATTTTCTATATATGAGATGATGTCGTCTGTGAATACGGACAGCTTTACTTATTCCTTTCCAATCTGGATGCCTTTAATTTCCTTTTATTATTCCTTCTTGCACTAGTAGGAACATTTAGTAGAGGGTTGAACAGAAGTGGGAAGGACAAATATCCTTGCCTTTTTCCCAGTCTGAGGTAATCTTTCTCCATTAAGTATTATGTTACCTGCAAGTTTTTTAAAGATGTCCTTTATCAGGTTGAGAAATCTCCCTTCTTTTTGTAGTTTGTTGAGAGCTTTTATAATAAACAGGTATTAGATTTTGTTACATGCTCTTTCTGCAATATTGAACCATAATATTTTGGTTATTTTATTAATTATGGTATTATTTTATTAGTTATGGTATATTAAATTATGGTATATTAAATTAATTGATTTTAATATGTTAAACCAATCTTGCATACTTGAGTGAAATCCCTCTTGGTCATGTTATGTAAATCATTTTATATGTTCCTAAATTCAATCTGTTACTATGTTAAGGATTTTTATGTCTAAGTTTGTGCGGGATTCTGAACTATAATTTTCTCTTTTTGTGCTGTTCTTACCTGGCTTTTATATCTGGCCTCATAAAATAGGTTAGTACGTGTTCTCTTCTCTATTTCCTGAAAGTGTTTGTATAGGATTGGTATTTTTTCTTCCTTAAATGTTTGATAGCACTCACCAATGAAGCCATCTGATCCTGGACTTGTCTTTGCAGGAAGACTCTTAAAGACTAATTCAAACTTTTTTATTTGGGATAGGTCTATTCACATTTTCCATTTCATTTTGGGCTGTAATGATGTTCCCTTAGAATTTGAAATTCTAAACAGATTACATTCTGATTGAAATAAATCCAGAGACCTGGAAGACACTGTTTTGACACAGATAAGGATAGATTTTTTTAAATTGTTTTAAAATTAAAAAATAATCTTTTTAAAACCACTTATATGTTTACTTTAAAATATACTAACACTATAAAATAAGCAAAAACACACCCGGCCAGTGTGGCTCGGTTCAATTCCCAGTCAGGGCACATGCCCGGGTTTCAGGCTCGATCCCCCATGGGGGGCATGCAGGAGACAGCCGACCAATGATTCTTTCTCTTCATTTTTGTTTCTATATCTCTCTCCCTCTCCCTTTCTTTCTTAAATCAATAAAGATATATATATATATATATATATATATATATATATATATATATATATATATATATATATTTAAAAATAAGCAAAAACATTCATTTTTAAATGTGTTATACTTTTTAGAACATTTTTTAGAAGAGGTAAGAATAGATCAAAAACCCAAATGTGCAATTTTCTGAAATTATTTGTGATTTCTCTACAGATTAGAGGAAACAATTTATCCAAAAGTTAGCACTCAAAGAGTTGCTTAACAGTAATTTGTGTTTCTAAAAGTATATGCTATTCACAAAATAATACATATTCTATGATTTCACCTATATTAAGATCAAAAACAGGCAAAGCTAATCTATGGTTAATAGAAGCCAGAGGAAAGAAGAAAGGAAGGAAGGGAGGGAGGGAGAGAGGGAGGGAAGGAAGGGGTAAAGTAAAAAAGAAAGAAAGAAAAAATAGAAGCCAGAGAACAAAGAGGAAATTTGGGGGAAAAAAATACTAACTAGCAGAGGGTGTGAGAAAGTCTCTGGGAGTACTGCTGATTACATATGTAAACATTTACTAGTACTGAGCTGTACTCTTAAGGTTTGTGCACTATTTATACATAAGTTAGACCTCAGGAAACAGATGATATTTGGCCATAAAAAGGAATGCAGCCCTAACCGGTTTGGCTCAGTGGATAGAGTGTCGGCCTGCGGACTGAAGGGTCCCAGGTTCGATTCCAATCAAGGGCATGTACCTTGATTGCGGGCTCATCCCATGAGGGGTGTACAGGAGGCAGCTGATCGATGTTTCTCTCTCATCGATGTTTCTAACTCCCTATCCCCCTCCCTTCCTCTGTAAAAAATCAATAAATTTTTTTTTTTTTAAAGAAAGAAATGGTGGTGGTTTTTTTTTAAAAAAAGGAATGCAGAACTGATACATGCTGCAACATGGAAAACATTATGCTAAGAGAAAGAAGCCAGCCATAATAGACCACTTATTATATGATTCCATTTATATGTAATGTCCAGAACAGGAAAATTTATAGACAGAAAGTAGGTTAGTGTTTATGTTGGGCTGGGAGGGTTGGGAAGAAACGGGGAGTGACTGCTAATGGATACAAGTTTCTCTCTGGGGTGATGAAAATATTTGAAAACGGGTGAGATGATGGTTGCACACCTCTGAATATTCTAAAAACCACTGAATTGTACACTTTACGCGAATACAGACAGTCCTCAGGTTATGTTGGACTCAATGTACATTATTTCATGATTACGTCACCATCTCCTATTTATTTATTAAAAAAAAAAAGTTCCGTCATTTTGACGTATGTACATATGTGCTCTATGTTTTTTATTGCTTATTTACCACAAGTAAAGGTTGGGAATTGTTATCTTTCTTTTAATTTTTTTTACTGTTTCACTTCATTACTGCTGTGTATGTGCTCCATGTGAGTGACGTAGGTGCTTATGTAGGTGGGTTCCGACTTATGGCGAAAATCGAGTTACACTGCGCCATAGGAATGGATCTCCAACCTAACCCGAGGACCTACTGTATTGAATTATAACAGTATATGAATTATATATCAACTAGAGGCCCAATGCACAATGCACCGGTGGGGTTCCTTGTCCTGGCCTATGCCCTCTTGCAATCCGGGACCTCTGGGGGATGTTGGAGAGCCAGTTTCAGCCCAATCCCTGTAGGCCAGGTCAAGGGACCCCACCGGTGCACCTCTAGTATGCATATAAGATCTTCCCGCCCTTCGCTCTCCCCCTGCCCTTCTGAGATTCATCAGTCTGTTCCATGTTTCCATGCCTGTGGTTTCCACTCTGCGTTGAGTGTCGCCCCCGTTGTGGTCAATGCACATCATAGCTACTGGACGGTCGGTCCTTCAGACAGTCAGCCAGTTGCTTAGGTTTAAATATATATAAAGTTGTTTATATATTTTTACATGTAAAATGTAAATATATATGAAACAAATAGAAAAAGTTACTTCTACTAACAATAGTAATAGGCCCAGGGGAGCAGGCCTAAGACAGCAGTTGGACATCCCCAAAGGGTTCCCAAACTGTGAGAGGGCACAGGCCAGGCTGAGGGACCCCTGCTAGTGCACGAATTTCATGTACCAGGCCTCTAGCAGAGGATAATTATCATCATCCTAAATGATCTTCTGATGCAATATTGTTTCCATAAAGACTTTTTCCAGATTTTGTTCACATACATTAACTCATTATTCCTAAAAATTCCAATGAAAAACAAGATATTCTGGTGTCCTTAATAGTGGGGGAATGTAGATCGCTCAAATAAAGTAAGATTAGAATTTAATATTGGCTTTCTAATACTCTTTCTACTTTTAAGGATTCTTTTTCTTTACATTTAAATATTTTTTTTATTTTTTCAATTACAGTTCATATACAATATTATATTAGTTTCAGGTGTATAATCCAGTGATTAAACATTTATATAACTTACAAAGTGATCACTTCAGTAAAACTAGTACCCATTTGATGCCATTACAATATTATTGACTATATTCCCTATGTTGTACTTTACATGCCCATGACTATTCCGTTTAACTACCAATTTGTGCTTCTTAACCCCTTTCCATCTGTCAACCATCAAAATATTCCCTATCTATGAGTCTGTTCCTATTGTTTGTTCATTTTGTTTTTTTAGATTCTACATACAAGTGAAAACATGGCATTTGTCTTTTTCTGTCTGACTTACTTCACTCATCACAGTATCCTCTAGGTCAGTGGTCGGCAAACTCATTAATCAACAGAGCCAAATATCAACAGTACAATGATTAAAATTTCTTTTGAGAGCCAAATGTTTTAAACTTAAACTATATAGGTAGGTACATTGTTATTAACTTAATTAGGGTACTCCTAAGCTGGCCTTTGCTAAAAACGTCCTCAATCTGAGGAGTCGACTGTAGCGAACGTACCCCCACTTCTTCTAACGTCACTTCCTCAAAATAGACTCGCCCAGGCCGAAAACCGACTTCTGCGCATGGGCCATGAAGTTTCAATCGCACTGTACGTGCGCGCCCGCACATGGTATTTTGTGGAAGAGCCACACTCAAGGGGCCAAAGAGCCACATGTGGCTCACGAGCTGCGGTTTGCCGACCACTGCTCTGGGTCCATCCATGTTGTTTCAAGTGGCAAGATTTCATTCTTTTTTATGGCTGAGTAATAGTCCATTGTATATATGTAGCATTTCTTCTTTATCCATTCACCTATTTATGGATACAAATTGCTTTCAAGCCTGGCCAGCATGGCTCAACGGTTGAGCGTCGTCGATCTATGAACCAAGAGGTCACAGTTCGATTCCCAGTCAGGGCACATGCCTGGATTGTGGGCTTGATCCCTAGTGTGGGGCAGCCAATCAAGGATTCTCATCATTGATGTTTCTATTTCTCTCTCCCTCTCCGTTCCTCTCTGAAATCAATAATAAAAATAAAATAAACAAATTGCTTCCATATCTTGGCTATTATAAATAATGCTGCAATGAACATATAAATGTATATGTCTTTTCAATGTAATGTTTTGGGTTTCTTTGGATAAATACCCAGAAGTGAAATAGATGGGTCTGTCTTTGTCTCTTTATAGCCTTTGTTTTAAAGTCTATCTTGTCTGGTATAAGTATTGCTACCCCATCTTTTTTTAATTACTGGTTTCCATCCCTTTACTTTCAGTCTGTGCGTCTTTCTATCTGAAGTAAGTCTTTTGTGGACAGTATATGTAAGGGTCTCGTTTCCTTATCCATTCACCCACCCTATCTCATTTAATTGGAGCCTTTAATCCATGTGCATTTAAAGTAATTTTTAGATCCAAGATAGTGGCAGAGTAGGTGGAAGTTACACTCCCTTCTTCCCAGGTCCAGACTAGAATTACAACTAAGTTATAGAACAACCAACCTAAATAACCAACTGAAGACTAGCTGAATAGAAGTCTTATAACCAATGATTTACAGAAGCCATATCAAGATTGGAATGAAGGGCAGAGACATGAAAAGGGCTGGCCCTGCAAACATACCAGTATATCTCAGCTGCAAAGATTGAGACCCTTAAAGAACATGGGCTCTCAACTCTATGCAGGGCTCCTTCCAGCCCAAAGCACCAGAGCTGAGAAGAGGAGCCCACATAATATCTGGCTGTGAAAATAAGCAAGGATTCTGTATGCCAGGGAAAGACAGGAGTCTTCTAGAAACCCAGGTGTCCTGCTAAAGGGCAAGAACACAACATCTCATTCACTTACAGCCACTCACTCTGGGCTCCTGCAGAGAGAGGGCAGATCAGAGCAGACTGGAGTCATACGAGGACAGACTGGGTTGTGTGGCTCTGGGAAGAAAGCTGAAGGGACAACTGCCTTGATCCCTTGCATTGGGTGCCTTTCCCACACCACCCACAACCACCACCTTTCCTGGGTCGAGCATTCCCCTCCATACAGGAGCAACCTAGAGGAGCGGTTCTCAACCTGTGGGTCGCGACCCCTTTGGGGATCAAATGACCTTTTCACAGGGGTCACCTAAGACCATCGGAAAACATATATATAATTACATATTGTTTTGTGATTAATCACTATGCTTTAATTATGTTCAATTTGTGACAATGAAAATACATCCTGCATATCAGATATTTACATTACGATTCATAACAGTAGCAAAATTATAGTTATGAAGTAGCAACGAAAATAATTTTATGGTTGGGGGTCACCACAACATGAGGAACTGTATTAAAGGGTCACGGCATTAGGAAGGTTGAGATCCACTGGCCTAGCACGACCACGACCACTAGCAGTGATCGGCAAACTGCAGCTCGCGAGCCACATGTGGCTCTTTGGCCCCTTGAGTGTGGCTCTTCCACAAAATACCAACTTCTGCGCATGAGCCATGAAGTTTCAATTGCACTGTACATGCACGCCCGCACGTGGTATTTTGTGGAAGAGCCACACTCAAGGGGCCAAAGAGCCGTGTGTGGATCACGAGCCGCAGTTTGCTGACCACTGGCCTAGAGGAATGTAGTAACTCCACCCTCCCAACTCCCTGTCACCTGTCCTGCCAAGCTCTGGCCTTGCAGAGGAGTCAGATGGCTGTGGCCAGCTTGGGCCCTTGGTGCACACTCTCTTAGAAGTCTCTTGAGGAGGGAGACACTACAGTAGGGGCCATGTTTCCCTCCCACGCCCAACCCATACTACCTTTCCTGTGCAGAACCCTCCCTTCACACTGCCAAATCTTGGTCCATTTGGGTCTGATGAACTCTGCTAGCCTCACCCTGATGACTCCCTAAGACACCACACCACCACAAAGGTCTGTGGGCACCCAGTAAGTGGCAGCTAGACTTCTTGTACCCTAACACTTTTGTTGAGTGGCCTCAATCTCAGTCCTGGTGCCAATTTTGAATCTGTATAAATCTGGTAAATACCATTTGCCTCTATCTGGTGACTCACTGAGAACCAACCTCATTCAACTCGCAAACAATCAAAGACTACTTCAGTGACTTAGCTTAACAGGAAGCCACAAGTGGAAGCAGATCTCGGGATGCCTTGGGTCTTTTTCTGATGTGGCCCCAGACTCAGTGCTGCTAGAAGCCAGGCTTGGTACGCATCTGGGCTGTCCCACTCACACCCAGGCCCCGCAGAGGCAGTCACTGTGGATCACTTTGTAGCTCCAAACAGATGACCCAGGGCTGGCCACAGGCAGCACCTGACATTGACCTGTATCAGAGTCCTTCCCAAGAGACCCTAGGACCAACACACCTGGTGATAGGACTCACCACATCATAGCACGACCCAATTAGTTCCACAAGCAACACACCCAAAGGAAGATATCGGCAGGCACCAGAACCTGCTGGGTGGAATTCCAATTCATGGGGTTGGCCTACACACAGCAGCTCATACACTGTGATCAGGGTCAATCCTCATAGCCAGCAAGACCAAGGGTCCACCCCACCCATGGATGGGCCAACAGCAATTACAACAGGAGGGTTTACATAACACACACAATGAACATTCCTAGAACATCTAGCACAGGTAATCATGGAGATTGCACCATTGAGACCCACATGACACCTAATACATAAGGCCACCATACCAAAAGTGGGAGGCATACAATATCACCGATAAGGGTTTAATCTCCAACATTTACAGGGAACTCATGACACTTAACAATAGGAAGATAATCCAATAAAAAAATGGGCAACGGACCTAGATAGACACTTTTTGAAAGAGGACATACAGAAGGCCGAAAGACATATGAAAACATGCTCAAAGTCACTAATTAAACGAGAGATGCAAATCAAAACGACAATGCGGTATCATCTCACACTTGTCAGAATGGCTATCATCAACAAATCAACAAACAACAAGTGTTGGAGAGGATGTGGAGAAAAAGGAACCCTTCTGCACTGCTGGTGGGAATGCAGACTGGTGCAGCCACTGTGGAGAACAGTATGGAGCTTCCTCAAAAAACTAAAAATGGAACTCCCATTTGACCCAGTGATCCCACTTCTAAAAATATATCCCAAGAAACCAGAAACACCAATCAGAAAGGATATATGAACCCCTATGTTCATGGCAGCACAATTCACCACAGCTAAGATTTGGAAACAGACTAAGTGCCCATCAGAAGATGAATGGATTAAAAAACTGTGGTACATCTACACAATGGAATATTATGCTGCAGTAAAAAAGAAGGAACTTTTGCAACAGCATGGATGGAACTGGAGAGCATTATGCTAAGTGAAATAAGCCAGTCAGAGAAAGATAAATACCACATGATCTCACTCATTTGTGGATTATAGAGAACAACACAGACTGATGAACAGGGACAGATCCAAAGACAGAGAAACAGTGATCAGACTATCAATCCCCAGAAGGAAAGTAGGGGAGGGAGGGGGTAAGGGGAAGAGATCAACCAAAGGACTTGTATGCACGCATATAAGCCAAACCAATGGACATGGACAACAGGAGGGTGAGAGCATGAGTGGTGGTGGGGGGGGGGGAGGATGGGGGTTAATGGGGGTGATGAGGACACATTTGTAATACCTTAACTAATAAAGAATTAAAAAAAAAAAAAGTGGGAGGCATAGCAGATCTACCTAATACACAGAAACAATTACAGAGAGGCAGCCAAAATTGGAAGAGAAAAAAACATGCTCCAAATTAAAGAACATAAAAAATCCCCTGAATATGAACTGAATGAAATGGAGGCAAGCAATCTACCAGCAACTGGGTTCAAAACAAGGGTTATAAGAATGCTCAAGAAACTTAAGGGAAGAACGGATGAACTTAATGAAAACTTAAAGAGATAGCAAACATAAAAAAGAGCATAGAGTCCTAGCTGGTTTTGCTCAATGGATAGAGTGTTGGCCTGTGGATTGAAGGGTCCCAGGTTCAATTCTGGTCAAGGGCACATGCCTGGGTTTTGGGCTCGATCCCTTGTAGGAGGCATGCAAGCAGCAGCCGATCAATGATTCTCTCTCACCATTGATGTTTCTATCTCTCTCTCCCTCTCCCTTCCTCTCTGAAATCAATAAAAATGTATTTTTTTAAAAAAAAAAAAAGAGTATAGAAGTCAGTAAGAAATGAAGAATACAATAACTGAAATGAAGAATACACTAGAAAGAATCAACAGCAGGTTAGAAGAAGCTGAGGATCAAATCAGCAATTTGGAAGACAACAGAAAACACCCAATCAGAGCAGCAAAAAGAAATAAGAATCCAAAAATATTAGGATAGTTTAAGGGACCTCTGGGCAACATCTGCATCATAGGGGTACCAGAAGAAGAGAGAGAAAGCAAGGGATTGATAACCTATTTGAAGAAACAATTACCGAGCCCAGATGGCGTGGCTCAGTGATTGTCAACCTATGAACCAGGAAGTCATGTTTTAATTCATGCCTGGGTTGCAGGCTTGATCCCCTGTGTGGGGCATGCAGAAAGCAGCTGATCAATTATTCTCTCTTATCATTAATGTTTCTATCTTTCTTCCCCCTCCCTTCCTCTCTGAAATCAATAAAAAAATATTTAAAAAAAAGAAAGAATGACTGAAAACTTCCTTAACCTGAGGCAGGAAAAAGACAAAAATCCAGGAAGTACAGAAAGTCCCAAACAAGTTGAATCCAAAGAGACCCACATCAAGACACATCATAATTAAAATGGCAAAGGTTAAAGACAAAGGGAGAATCTTAAAAGCAGGAAGTAAAAGACAGTTTCCTACAAAGGAGCTCCCATAAGACTGATAGCTGATTTTTCAACAGAAGGGACTGGCACAAAAGATTCAAAGTGATGAAAAGCAAGGACCTACAACCAAGATTGCTCTACCTAGAAAAGCTATCATTTAGCACCAAAGGACAGAAAAAGCACTTCCCAGACAAGAAAAACCTACATGGTTAATCACCACCCAACCAGTATCACAAGAAATGTTCACAGACCTTCTTTAAGAAGAAGAAAAAAATTAAAAATATGAATAATAAATGGCAATAAATACATATCTATTGATAATTACTATATTCTTATTTTTAAATTTTATTTTTAAATTATAGTTTACATTCAATATTATTTTGCATTTGTTTTAGGTGTACAGTATAGTGGTTAGATAATCATATACTTTACAAAGTGTTCCCCCCTATATTTCTAGCACCCACCTGGCAACATACATAGTGCTTACAATATTATCAACTACATTTCCGATGCTGTTTTGTTTTTGCTCACACTGTCCAGAATCAACTTGATATCCTTGGCACTGGAGAAGGCACTGCCCCCGAGGTCATCTTTTCATCTCTGTGTTATTATTATTACTAGAGACCTGATCCATGAATTAGTGCATGGCTGGGCTCCCTTGGCCTAGCCAGCGATCATGGATGATCAGGGCCGATCAGGGCCATCTCGCTAGGTTCCCATCGGGGCCAATGGGGGCCAGCCGGCTGTGGGGAGGGGCCACCGGAGGTTGCCAGCCATGGGAGGTTGTCTGTGGGAGGGCACTGACCACGAGGGGGAAGCTCCTGCATTGAGCATATGCCCCCTGGTGGTCAGTGTGCATCATAGCAACCAGACAGCCAGTCATTCAGTTGTTCGGTCGCTTAGGCTTTGATATATAGAGATTTTTAAAATATATTTTAAATTGATTTTTAGAGAAAGAGGAAGGGATAGAGAGATAGAAATATCTATGAGAGAGAAACATCATTGACCAGCTGCCTCCTACGTTCCCCCTATTGGGGATTGAACCCACAACCTAGGCACATGCCCTGAGTGGAATCAAACCAGTTTCCTCTGAGTTCATGAGTCGATGATCAACCACTGAGAATTACCGGCCAGGCTATTTTTTATTTTTTTAATCCTTACCTGAGGATATTTTTCCCATTGATTTTTAGATAGAGTAGAGCAGTGGTTCTCAACCGTCTGGCCCTTTAAATACAGTTCCTCATGTTGTGACCCAACCATAAAATTATTTTCGTTGCTACTTCATAACTGTAATGTTGCTACTGTTATGAATCTTAATGTAAATATCTGATATGCAGGATGGTCTTAGGCGACCCCTGTGAAAGGGTCGTTCAACCACCAAAGGGGTTGCGACCCACAGGTTGAGAACCACTGGAGTAGAGGGAGGAAGGGAAGGAGAGAAAGAGAGAGAAAAACATAAATGTGGGAGAGACTGATCGATTGGTTGTTTTCCCGCATCCACCCCAACCGGAGCCAGGGATCGAACCTGCAACTGCAGTATATGGCCTTGATCAGGAATTGAACCCGAGACCCTTAGGTCCACAGGCTGACACTCTAACCACTGACTCAAACCAACCAGAGCTCTTTTCATCTTTGTATCTCTAATTCTAGCAAATGGCACACAGAGGTTCTCAATATATGTTTATTGGCTGTGGTAATAGTTGCACAACTCTGTGAATATACTAAAAACCATTGATTATACAGTTTAAATTGGTGGATTATATGATCTCAACAAAGCTGTTATTGAAAAAGCAAAACCGCCCAGCCAGTGTTGCTCAGTGGTTGAGCGTCGCCCTAGGTACCAAGAAGTTCTGGTTCAACTCCTGGTCAGGGCACAAGTCCAGGTTGTGGACTCAATCCCAAGTGGAAGGCATGCAGGAGGCAGCCAATCAGTGATTCTCTCCCATCACTGATGTTTCTCTCTCTCTCCTCTACCTTCCTCTTTGAAATCAATAAAAATATATTTAAGCCCAGCCAGCGTGGCTCAGGGATTGAGCGTTGACCTACAAACCAGTAGGTCCCAGTTTGATTCCCCATTGGAACACATGCTTGGGTTGCGGACTCAATCCCCAGTAGGGGACGTGCAGGAGGTAGCCTATTCAATGATTTTCTCTCATCATTGATGTTTCTATCTCTCTCTTCTTCTCCCTTCTTCTCTGAAATGAATAAAAATAAATAAAAATATATTTATTTTAAAAAGGGAAACATCACCCTGGCCAGTGTGCTCAATGGTTAGAGTGTCATCCCATGTACCACAGAGTCAAGGGTTCAATTCCCAGTCAAGAGCATGTACCTGGATTACAGGTTTGATCCCTAGCCCCAGTTGCAGAAGGCAACTAATAGATGTGTCTCACATCGATGTTTCTCTCTCTCTCCCTCCCTCCCTCCCTCCTTTCCTTCCACTCTCTCTAAAAATCAATGGGGGGAAAATATCCTCTGGTAAGGATTAACAAAAATATATACATTTATATCTTGTTTGCTTTTGCTACAGGGTTGAAATAGGCTCACAGACAAAAAGTACAAGTATACAAAGGAGATGACAAACAAGTTTATTTAACATATACTCCTCATTAGAATCAGTCCAGCCAGTTGGGTGAGTGAATCTTTAAACATTAGCCCATGTAGGCCAGTGTGTGCCAGAGAAGAATGTGAAATAGGTAACAAAAGTCACCCAACTGATTTGTGACATGAATATATGAAGCAAAGTAATTTAAAATACTAAGATTTCTCAGATTCTAAGGACCAAGAAATTTAAGTCTTCTCAGAGCCCATTCCAATAAGACAGGCCTTCTTTGCTCTATTCCTGGCTATGGTGATTGCCTGAGAGTACCACGTACTTCGTTATAATTTGTCCCTTCTCCAAGTGAGATTGCTGAATTGGTGCCCACCACCATCTCCTTAATCTAAACTAAGGAACATTCAGAAACTAATGTCCTGTTTTGCTGACTGCTGAGTCGTTTTCTGACTTTACTTGCTATGGTATGCAGAATAATGGCCCCCTAAAGATATCTACATCTTATTCTCAAGAACCTACGACTACGCTTTACATGGCAAAAGGAGCTTTGTAGATGTGGTTAAATTAAAGGATTTTGAGACAAGGAGATTACCCTGCATTTTCTAGGTATGTCCAATATAATCACAAGGGTCTTTATAAGTGAACGAGGGAGACAGGAGAGTCAGAATCAGGAGATGTGATGACAAAAGTAGTGAATAAAGTGATGCAGCCAGGTCAGCATGGCTCAGTGGTTGAGCGTTGACCTATGAACCAGGAGGTCATAATTCGATTCCCAGTCAGGGGACATGCCTAAATTGAGGGCTCAATCCCCAGTGTGGTGTGTGCAGGAGGCAGCCAATCAATGATTCTCTCTCATCACTGATGTTTCTATTTCTCTCTCCCTCTCCCTTCCTCTCTAAATAAAAACGTATATATGTTTTAAAAAAGTGATGCAATTGCTGGCTGGCACCATGAGCAGAGCAATGTGAACAGTCTCTAAAAGCCGGAAAAGGCAAGGAAACAGATTCTCCCCTAGAACCTCCAACTCTGCCAACACTTTGATTTTAGGTCTCAGAGACCCATTTCAATTTTCTGACCTCCAGAACTGTAAGATAATATATCTGTATTGTTTCAGCCTACTAAATTTGTTACCAATAGGAAACTAATATCCTTCCCTACTAATATCATCAATACCAGGCCTGGAGCCTATGTCTCCTATTTGTGAAGTCCTGTTGCTTTTATTGCACAAGATACAAGTATTGGTTTGGAACAATTGTTTACTGTGTCAGAGTAGAAATGCTTTTCCCTTTGGGCTATGAAACTCCAGAACTAACCAATGGAAACTAAAGTTTGATCACTGGTTAATGGTCAATATAGGTAAAGAAAATACAGAAACATGCAATTCTGTCACTGGGATTTTGGATCATGGATTTTCATAATATTGTATATCAATAATAACTTCAGCCCTGGCCGGTGTTGATCAGCAGTTAGAGTGTCAGCTTATGCACCAAACAGTCATGGGTCGATTCCCAGTCAAGGGCATGTACCTGGGTTGCAGGTTTGATTCCCAGCCCCAATTGGGGCATGTGCAAGAGGCAACCAATTGATGTATCTCTCTCACATTAATGTTTCTCTCTACTCTCCCTCCAACCAATTGATGTGTCTCTCCCTCTCCCTCCCTTCCACTCTAAGGATCAATGGGAAAAAATATTCTCAGGTGAGGATTAAAATAATAAAAATCCTATATAATAAAGAGGCAATATGCAAATTGACCATCACTCCAACACACAAGATGGCCACCCCCATGTGGACACAAGATGGCCGGCAGGGGAGGGCAGTTGTGGGCAATCAGGCCGGCAGGGGAGGGCAGTTAGGGGCAACCAGGCTGGCAAGGGAGGGAAATTGGGGGTGACCAGGCCGGCAGGGGAGGGCAGTTGGGGGTGACCAAGCCGGCAGGGGAGGGCAGTTAGGGGTAATCGGGCCGGCAGAGGAACAGTTAGGCATCGATCAGGCTGGCAGGGGAGTGGTTAGGGGGTGATCAGGCTGGCAGGCAGAAGCAGTTAGGGGCAATGAGGCAGGCAGGCAGGTAAGCGGCTGGGAGCCAGCAGTCCTGGATTGTGAGAGGGATCCCAGATTGGAGAGGGTGCAGACAGGGCTGAGGGGAACACACACACACACCCCATGCACGAATTTTGTGCACTAGGTCTCTAGTAATAATAATGATAATAACTTCACTTGTGTGTTCTTTAACATGTTTTTAGAGAGGAAGATTTAGGAAGGATATAAAGCTGAGACAGGAAGAGCAATTTGGAATAGGGTATTTCACTGAAGGCTTGGCAACAATTAGAAATACAAAGATAATGTCCCAGAGATAAAGGAATACAAGGTAAACAGTAAGAGAAAAAAGTTCTCATCTAAGATATAAGCAGTAATAGAGTGGTTAAATGATATGGGAGAAAAGATAGTAAGACAGAAAACTAAACACCATGGGATGATACCAAGATCAGATCACTGCCTGGAGACCTGATTTCTCTATTTCATTAGTTTCAATTTGATCTTTAGCCTAATATACAACACAACCTCCAAATTTTCCTAACATTCTTTTTCTAATTCCTATGTAAAGCTCTTACAACTGAGCTGTGAGTTATAATCTGGTAAGAAAGCATAAGATTTCCAACAACTATGAAAATACTTACTATCCACACTTACTATTCATTGTCTCCATTATTTAAGAAGACTTGTAATGTTATATCAGTTTTCTACCTTCCCCCTGCCAGGTTAAATGTACAACACAGAAAACTCTTCCTTACTTACAACTGCACAGCGTGGCATTTTGGAAGTAATCCCATCTTCCTCTGTTGCCCCATTGGGTCCAGGTGCCTCTTTCCTCCTTTTTCTTGTGTTGACTTTGGCTGAATTCTGTGCATCCATCTTCTTTTAACCGGTCATAGAAAGTGAAAAAGAATCTTTTCTCACTGGGGGAGAAAAAAGTCTGTCACCAGTACTTCAGAGATGTTAACACAGATATACTCAGCAAAAGATCAATTCCATGGCACATATTTCCCAAAGAAGAGCCAACTGCATCTGGCAAAAACAAAGCTTCATAAACACAGGCTCCAGTAGAAACTCTAAATTGACTCTCTGTGGAACAAAGGCCACAATTAATCACCTGACCTTGGAACTTATTTCCCTTGACCAATGAAGCCTGCATATTACCTACTAATTCCACATCCTGACTGCATGCAAAAGGTTGAAATAACTTGGCTGAGAAAGTTTGTTATACAGCTTTAACAATACCCTTTAGGACACCTGGAGGTATGACCATTGCAAGGAAATGTAAAAGGTATGTCTTTGGTGCAGATGGGGGAAAGAGCCTTTTTTTAAAGGATTGGTTATCACCAATTCCTGGTTTAACAAAGCATGGATTTCTTAACTCTAAATGCTCTGTAGATTTCAGACACCACTCCACCAGGGATCTATGGAAATTGTGGTGTAAGTGTATCATAGCTTTTAAATATCCTTCCTCTTCCTTCTTTAATATTCATTTTCCCTTCCTCTTTCAGAGTCACAAGCACCTTAAATTTGCTCAGAGTCCTCAACTATTAAAACCCCAACCAGGTTTCTCCTTGCCCCAGGAAAAAAAGTCATTACTGTCTCATTTTGCGGAGAGCTTCTAGCAACTAGCTATTATATAAAAGTTCTGAATGTTTGATATTTCATATTTAGATATTGGCTTGTGCTACCTCTCCAATTCCCAGCAAGGATCTGCTTTGGGTAACGTAATTTACACAAACAAATTAATTTCTTGGCACTGATGAAATTTTGGGCATCAGCCAGAAATTGGGGATAGAGGAATTTTAATGATCCGCTGCCTTCTCTGCCCAAGATAAGCACAGCGAAAGACGGAAGAAAGATCCTCAGAGCAGAGGAGGAAAACAAAACAAGTGCCAGACAGAATGAGGACATTCTACTCTGCCTCACTGACTCCAATAAGCCCTCCTGAATAAGATGTTCATCTAAACAACAGCAATTGTGCCTTACTTTCTTTCCTCCAGCTAAATTCCAAGTGGCAATGTGACAAGATCTACAAGAAACCTGACCTAATTCTTAGAGACTGATGGTGACACCCGAAGTATTAGGCTGACGTAAAAAAATGTGAGTCTAAAGTGAAAGATAAACACCACCCAGAAACTTCCTTTCATCACAAATGCAAATTAAAATGGAAAGATACTATACATTTAACAAGTTTTTCCAGTGATGATAATCAGAGCTTTTCTTCATTATTGTTATTAAGTATTCTTTCAAAATATCCAGGTCAGTGTTGCTACTCCCATCTCACTGCTAACAATGCCTAATCGGTCCATTTAGTGACCACTTCTAACTTGCATATGACAAGACTTCTCTGTAAATATCTGCTAAATTCTTCTCAGGGTAAGCAGACAAAACCATTGGAGAAATGTAATCAGCAATCTGGTGACAGGCAGCTCAAGTTCAGGTGGTCAATATATTAAGTACTTACTGTGTACAAGGTACTCGACATAATTTTTTAAAGTAAAAACTGTTTTCTCCAGAAGTTCTCAACCAAGGTGAGGAAACCACGTGTTTATGATGTAAAAAAGCTCTTTAGAATTCTAAAACCATTGGGGAAAAGTTTGTTGAGGAACAGGATATTTACACAGTTTCAAAGTATCTCCCCACAGATTATTTATTAATTACAAAGGGAAAGTTACCTTTTTAGTGAAAAAATCTCTTAGCTGCCCTAGCCGGTTTGGCTCAGTGGCTAGAGCGTCGGCTTGCGGACTGAAGAGTCCCAGGTTCAATTCCAACCAAGGGCACATGCCCAAGTTGTGGGCTCCCCGGTAGGGGGCATGCAGGAGGCAGCCGATCAATGGTTCTCTCTCATCATTGATGTTTCTATCTCTCTCTCCTTCTCCCTTCCTCTCTGAAACCAATAAAGAAATATATTTTAAAAAATCTCTTAGCTAAGTGATCAAAGTTAATTAACATAACCAATAATGAATGCTTCCTTGTGTGAGGCACTAAGGATACACTACCTGCCCAAAATGCATAGCCTGTATGGATTTATGAGGAATAAGCCGACAAACCTTAATTAAAGGACAGTGTACAAAACAAGCCTGTGTTCTTCAAAAAATTTCAATCATGAAAAACAATAAAGGGCTGAAGGACTGCTCCAGGTTAAAAGAGACCAAAGAGCCAGGCCAGTGTGGCTCAGTGGTTGAATGTGGGCCCGTAAATCAAGAGGTCACTGGTTCAATTCCCAGTCAGTGTCCATGCCCCGGTTGCATGGACGTGCAGGGACGTGCAGGAGGCAGCTGATCGATGTTCATCTCTCTATCTCTGTCCCTTCCTCTCTCTAGAATTAAAAAAAAGAGAGACCAAAGAAATGATAACTAAATATAATGCAAAATTCTTAATTGGGGGGGAAATTGTTACAAAGAATAGTTACTAGGACAATAAATAAAATTTGAATATGAATTGTATATCAAATAATAGACATCAATGTTTAACTTCTCTGATTTGATTTTACAGTGTGCTATGGAAAAGACTGTCCTTGTTTTTAGAGAAAAATGCTGAAGTATCTAGGGATAAAAGGTCATGATCTCTGCAACTTACCCTCAGCAGAAAAAAAAGAAGAAATATATGAACATCATATTACATTACATATAAAGTAGGTAAAGCAAATATGGCCAGTGTTATCAATGTATGAATCTAGGCAGGGCATAAAGGGGTTCATTTTAATATTCTTACAAATTTTCTATAGGCTTTACTTTTATTTCAAAATAAAAAGTTTAATTTTTAAAATGCTCGTTAACAATTTCTACACAAATAGGCCCTCATATAAGATTGTCTCTTGGGATCTCTAGAAACTGATTCCCTCTCCTCCTGACTCTTTAAATAAGAATACATGATGCATACATTCTAAGAAGTATGTCTAGTAATCTAAATATCTTGCAAGGAAGTTAACAGCAACAGTCATAATAATGGCTATCTTTTTTTAATATTTACCATCTGCCAGGCACTGTGATAGGCAAATTAATACATATATATATATATATATATATATATATATATATATATATATATACAGTTATTATTAGCCCCAATTTACAAATGAGAAAACTAAGGATCAGGGAAGTTGAGCAACCTAAGAGGTCACACAGCTAGTAAGTAGAAGAGCCAGGATTTTTTTTTTTTTTACAGAGAGGAAGGGAGAGAGATAGAGAGTTAGAAACATCGATGAGAGAGAAACATCAATCAGCTGCCTCCTGCACATCTCCCACTGGGGGTGTGCCCACAACCCAGGTACATGCCCTTGACCGGAATCGAACCTGGGACCTTCCAGTCCGCAGGCCGACGCTCTATCCACTGAGCCAAACCGGTTTCGGCGAAGAGCCAGGATTTAAATTCAGTCTTGTCTAATTCCAAAGTCCTTACCACTATAATCTGCTATTTTCCAGAAAGCTAAGATTTTTAAAAAGAAGTTGTCTCATCATTACTGTTGCTTCTTTCTACCAAGAACATTCTCTCTACAGCATGGGTCCCTTATGTGTTTTTTACACTTAAGTCAGGCCAGCCGAACTGAACAGTGGAATAAAAGGTCACAGTTACTTAAAGGTAAACAAGGTCCAAGGACCAATCAAATAGAACTGACGTGGCCATTGGCTCAGAGGTTGCCTGATTTGTCAGCTATAGCAGATCTTTCCTACTGGGTAGTTTTGCTAGGGTTTCCTGATAAGCTTTCACCTTAAGCAATAAAGAATTCTTTAATATCTGCTCCTCCCTCTTCTGACATTACAAATAGGTAGTATTTTAAAGGCACCTGTATTTTTACAAACATTTTAAGGGTGTCATAATAAACATGGAGTAAATGCCATGTCATATTTTCATGTTATCCTATATACTAAAAGCCTAATATGCTAAGTGTCCAGTCGTCCATTCAACCAATCAAAGCGTAATATGCTAATGATATGCTAAGACCACTCAACCACTTGCTATGACGTGCACTGACCACCAGGGGACAGATGCTCCGACCAGCAGGCTAGCTTGCTGCTGGGACCCAGCCAATTGGGACTGAGCGAGATGGGCTGGACATGCCCTAGGGCCGTCCCACGGTCCCTCCCCAGCTGGCCAACCTCCCGTGTCCCTCCCCGGTCCCGATCATGCACCAGTGGGGCTCCTCAGCCTGGCCTGCACCCTCTCACAATCCAGGACCCCTCAGGGGATGTCAGAGAGTCAGTTTCAGCCTGATCCTGCAGGGATAAAAGGATAATATGCAAATCAACCGCTAAGGATGTCCGACTGACAGTTTAGGCCTGCTCCCTGCAAGCTCCCAGACAATGAGAGGGTGCAGGCTGGGCTGAGGGACTACCCCCCCCCCCCCACCGAGTGCACAAATTTTGTGCACCAGGCCTCTAGTTTTCTATAACTCTAAGTTAAAATTCCTTAATGTTTAATAGTAAACTATTTAATATGTCCAAAGGCATGTTTATAGGAATTTCTCAGAAATCTTTGCTCTCTTTGTGTGTTTGGAGGAAGGGATAACTTGTGCTTTGCTCTTTTGTTTGTTTTATTTTTTACTAGAGGCCCGGTGCATAAATTTGTGCACAGGTGGGGTCCTTGGCCTGGCCGGTGATCAGGGCCAATTGGGGCCGATCGGGGCCACAGGAGGTTGGCCGCCGGGGGGAGGGGCCGCAGGAGGTTGGCTGGCCAGCCCAACTGGGCCATTGGGGCTGGCCAGCAGGGGAGAAGGGCCACAGGAGGCTGACAGGGGGAGAGGGGCTGTGGGAGGTTGGCTGGCTGCAGGAGGTTGGCTGTGGGGGTGCACTGACCACCAGGGGCAGCTCCTGCATTGAGCATCTGCCCCCTGGTGGTCAGTGTGCATTACAGCGACCAGTCCTTCTGCCGTTTTGTTGATTTGCATATTAGCCTTTTATTATACAGGAAGATATTGTGGTAAAATATAAATAACATAAATTTGCTTTGCTTTTTAACTGTTTACTTCTTGAAGTATTGAACCATCTTGTCATATGATTCAACTTAACCAACCAAACACATGGTGACTATCATTATACTATACTAGAGGCCCAATGCATGAAATTCGTACAAGAGTAGGCCCTCTCAGGCTCGGCTGCCTCGCAGCCCTTCAGCCCTGCCACCTACCCACTGGTCATTCCAGAAGGTTGTTCTGGAAGGTCATTCCACTCTCTGGTTTAATTAGCATATTAGCTCTTTATTATATAGGATACGCAAAGGCTTTCCTTCCAAGTGTTAAAATACTACCAGCATGGTTTTAAAGATATTTGAAAGCCAAATTAATATCTGGGGTTGCTAGATCTTGTGACACTGGATCTATTCCACTAGATTAAAAAATCATACAAAGATATAAAATATCACAATGAGGATTTGAGGCAAGAGAAAGGAGTTGTGTGACTAGCTATTTAAAGCTAGAGTAAAATTCAGAACAGAAAAATAATCAAGGCAACCATATTATTAACATATTATAATAGCCTTCCTATCTAATAAAAGAGAAACATGGTAATTAGCCGTATGTCCGCTACCCTTCCCATTGGCTAATCAGGGCGATATGCAAATTAACTGCCAGCCAAGATGGCGGCCGGCAGCCAGGCAGCTTGAAGCGAACAGGAGGCTTGCTTGTTTCAGTGACGGCGGACTCCAACGTTCCCCACCTGCCGCTGCCGGCCTCTGAGCTTGCAGTTTGAAACATTGTTACAAATATAGAAGCTAAACAAAACCCCAGAAACCTGCTTTCAGCCAGCTGGGATCTCAGAGCTGGAGTTGAAACAGTGTTTTGATTATAGAACCCAAACAAACCAGATACCTGCTTTCAGCAGCAGAGGCCTAAGAGCTGGAGCCAAGCCTCAGAGCTAAAGCTGGCCCAGAATTAAAGGGAAAAAAAAGGAAAAAAGGAGCGGTTGGGAGCTTCAGTCACCTGCCAGCTTGAAAACGGCCCTCAGCCCCTCACCCAGACTGGCCAGGCACCCCAGTGGGGACCCCCACCCTGAAGCGTGTGTGACCAGCTGCAAACAGCCATCATCCCCTCATCCAGGCTGGCCAGGCACCCCAGTGGGGACCCCCACCCTGATCCAGGACACCCTTCAGGGCAAACCAGCCGGCCCCCACCTGTGCACCAGGCCTCTATCCTATATAGTAAAAGGGTAATATGCCTCCCAGCACCAGGATCAGTGGAGCCGTGAGGCCTCCCGGCACTGGGATCAGTGTGACAGGGGGCAGCGCCCAAACCCCCTGATCGCTCTGCGGCTCTGTGTGTGACAGGGGGTGGGGCCACAACCTCCCTATCCGCCCTGCTCTGTTCATGACAGGGGAAGGTGCCCCAACCCCCTGATCAGCCCTGCTCTGTGCCTGATAGGGGGGAGCTCCCCAAACCCCTGATTGCCCTGCGGCTCTGTGTGTGACAGGGTGCAGCGCCCCAACCCCCTGATCGGCCCTGCTCTGTGTGTGACAGGGTGCGGCGCCCCAACCCGCCCCCCCCCCCCCCCCGCACGGGCCCTGCTCTGTGTGTGATGGGGTAGAGCCATAACCTCCCCATCGGCCCTGCCCTGAGTGTGACAGGGTGCAGCGCCCCAACCCCCTGATCCGCCCTGCTCTGTGTGTGACAGGGGGCAGTGCCCCAACTCCCCTATCGGCCCTACTCTGTGAGTGACAGGGGGGAGCTCCCCAACCCCCTGGTGGGCCCTGCTCTGTGCATGACAGTGGGGAGCTCCCCAACCCCCTGATGGACCCTGCTCTGTGTGTGACAGGGTACGGAGCCCCAACCCCCCTGATGGGCCCTGCTCTGTGAGTGACAGGGGGCAGCGCCCCAACCCCGATTGGCCCTGCTCTGTGCGTGACAGGGGGTGGCGCCCCAACCCCCCAATAGGCCCTACCCTGAACGTGACTGAGGGTGGCATCGCAACCTCCCGATCTGCCATGCTCTGTGCATGACAAGGGTGGCGCCCCAACTCCCCAATCAGCCCTGCTCTGAGCCCGACCAGGGGCTGCACCTAGGGATTGGGCCTGCCCTCTGCCACCCGGGAGCAGGCCTAAGCCAGCAGGTCGTTATCTCCCGAGGGGGTCCCAGACTGCAAGAGGGCACAGGCCGGGCTGAGGGACTCCCCCCCCCCCCCCCCCGCCGAGTACACAAATTTTTGTGCACCGGGCCTCTAGTTTATAAATAATAGTAATACTAATATGTTTTATCTGTCTTTCAGTTAAGTACATACATTCTTCAACAAAATCTCTCCATTTGCCTTATATAAACACCTCTAACCAAAATGTCTGTGGCAATATTAATCAATTTTTTTTATCTATGCTCCATTTTGAGAAATGTAAAACTCTTTAACATCACTCCATCAGCATAGTATAATAATTAAAAGTCAGATTATCCAAGTATGAATCCCATCTCTACCACTTACGAGCCATGAGAACTTGGACAAATTCCTTAATCTGCCCAACCATTAGTTGCATCACTTAACAAATGAGGTTTAAATGGGATTATCCATGTAAAACCTCAGTTCAATGCTTGGCACACAGTAAGTGCTTATAAATATTAGCTACTACTATTACTTAGTAATAATAGTTATCATCTGCCTTAAAGTCTTCTATGTATCCTCTCTATCAAAAAAGATTTTGTCAAGTTTCCCCCCTATGATTACTATTATAAAAAGTACACTCTGCCCTAGCTTGTTTGGCTCAGTGGATAGAGCATCAGTCTGCAGCTGAAGGGTCTCAGGTTCAATTCCAGTCAAGGGCACATGCCCTGGTTGTGGGCTCGATCCCCAGTAGGGGGCGTGCAGGAGGCAGCTGACCAATGATTCTCTCTCATCATCAATGTTTCTATCTCTCTCTCCTTCTCCCTTCCTCTCTGAAATCAATAAAAATACATTTTTTTAAAGTACATTCTTAATGTTAAAGTGCGGTAAAATATGAAGTATGCTATATCTCCCCTATTCCTATCCTGATCCCATTTAAGAATCACTGTTGTAGCAAGAACTCTTCTATAGTGTGTTGTTAAATTACGACAAGAAACATTACTACTCCTACTCCTAACAGTGAGCACTTATAGAACACCTGTATGCTTAAGCACTTTAAAAATATTAAAACGTTCTTAATATTCACAATCCTCTGACATAGGTATATTATTTCTATCACCCCAATAAATTCAACTTAAAAAAAGGAATACATTTAGCCCTGGCTGGGTGGCTCAGTTGGTTGAAGTGTTATCTCCGCCAAAAGGCTGTGGGTTCAATTTCCAGTCAGGGCACATACCTAGGTTGCAGGTTTGATCCCCAGTCAGGGCACATACAGGAGACAATAGATCAATGTTTCTCTCTCCCTTCCTCTCTCTCTAAAATATCAACAAAAACATATTCTCAGGTGAGGATTAAAACAATACATTTATTCATCTTGTTGGTCATAATCCTGTTAAAGTACAATTTAGTTGATCATTTTGTTTGTACCAATCTGTTTAAAAATTTTTTTCAAATATTGACTACCATCTATCATATTGACTATTTATCACAATTGTATATAATCTATAAACTTGAAAGGCATGGTTTTTATATCTCCATACAAGTCACTGTTGAAAGTACTGATCAGGATAGATGTATGTCATCACACACCAATTTTGACAATCCACTAGAACCCTCTTTCCTCATTGAGATCCACTCTTAATACTCTTTTAATATATATATATATATATATATATATATATATATATATATATATATATATATATATATATATATCTTAATTGATTTCAGAGAAGAAGGAGAGGGAGAGAGAGATAAAAACATCAATGATGAGAGAAAATAATTGATTGGCTGCCTCCTGCATGCCCTCTACTGGGGATCAAGTCTGCAAACCTGGCAAGTGCCCTGACTGGGAATTGAACCGTGACCTCCTGGTTTATAGGTTGATGCTCAACCACTGGGCCACACCAGCCAGGCCACTCTTAATACTCTTTAGAAAACAGAATAGAGAATATATTTAGAATTCTTAATGAGTTAGGATATTCAATCTGATTTAAACCTGATTCACTGTACAGGTTTCATTTACATGTCTCTAGCACTGCCCTAAAGATTATTATGATATTATCAATGAAAATAAGGATAGCTAATACTTACAGAGTGCATCCTATGTGCCAGGAAGTTATAAATCTTTAGCATATATTAAATAACAGCTCTCATAACAATTCAATGAGGTAAGTAGTACTACTATCCCTTTTTTGCCGATGAGGAAATTGAGGCACAGCTAGGTTAAATGACTTGCCTAAGGTCACACACCTAGGACAGGGCAAAAACAGATTTGAACCCATGCATTCTGGCTCTAGTGTCTGTGAACTTAACATTATGCTGCCTAGTAATAATATGGTCATATGTGAATTTAATGAAAATCACTTGTTTGAACTCTGGTCATGTGCTACACTGTGCCAAGCAGCTTCTGATCAGGAATTTTATTAAAACGTCACACAAACAGCCCTGGCCAGTTTGAATCAATGGTAGGAGGGCTGGTTCACGCACTGAGGGATCTTGGGTTAGATTCCTGGTCAAGGGCATGTACCTGAGTTGCAGGTTCAATCCTTAGTCCAGGTCAGGGTGTGTGCAGAAGGCAACCAATCAATGTGTGTCCCTCACATTGATGTTTCTCTTTCTCTCTCCCCCTGCCTCCCTCCTTTCCACTCTCTCTAAAAATCAATGGAAAAAATACCCTCAGGTGAGGATTAACAACAGAAAAAAAAATCACACAAAGTATTTGAATAGCTGTTAGGGTCAGAAACAGTATACGCAAAGGATTTAGCACAGAACATAGTACAGTTTTAAGTATATGCTAGGTATCTAATGATAGCAATAACAACAAAAAACAATAATGATCACTATTATTTGAGTACCTCTTTTTTTTCAGAACTTCAAGAGTGTGTCTACTGTATACTTTCTACATTGGACTCTTTGGAAAGCTATTTTAAGTCCTGAGGCAGCTTTGGCCTTGCTTATTGTCCTTGTGTTTGCTTAACCTAATGAGGCTAACTGGTCCCTGTTCTCTTCATAAGATCCTTTATTTGTATTTGCAAACTCCACCGTTGGGTATTATTACATGTCATGCATTAGACATGCAATATCACACAGATATCTCAGCAATAATTAGGCAGTAGGAAGCCAGTTTTCCAAAGAAACATTAGTTTCAACTCTAAAATTATTTTTTTCTTTAGTAAGTTCAGGTCAATAGATAAAAACCTTAATTTTTTTTATTGTGGAGATGAGCAAACCTGGCTGCTTTTGGGTTTGGTAAACTCTATCTGGATATTTTTCAAGCACTATATGGCTGGCAACTCTTCAAGTGTATTCTGCCAAATACCTTCTCCCCATAATCTCTAAGTGTGTGGCTATTTCAAAGGGAATTAAAACCATGAATTTCTGATTTATTCATACTTAACTGATCAAAGTTGCTGTGTTTATCTGGGTCAACACTTACAGGTTCTGACTTCTGTTTCTTTGATCCAGGAAACCTGGAGAGTTTGACAGCAACCAGCTTTTAGAGAAGAAACCAAACTGGTTGCCTGGGTCTGGTAAGCAGCTAGTTCACATCTGTCCTTCAGACAATATTTAAAATGACTTTCCCCCGTTGAATTCTATGGCAAGCGTAAAGAAGTGCTTCCAAATCTCTCTTAGCTGATATCAGCCTGAAATGGAAGGAGTCCCAGAACCTCTCAACAGGAGGGGCTGGTGGGAGGGGCAGCAATCTGGTTGGAAGGGTGGAAGGGTAGGAGTCTTGTCCTGGAGCCCAGTTGACACAGCACTTTACATAAGTCTGAGAAAACATCAACTGTTCATATCAAGAAAAGGGCAGTGATAATGGGAAGGTGGAATTCGGCAGTAATAGAGATTCTTGGTTCTCCTTCCAAGCCACTCCTTAGTACTGCTTCTGACCTGACAACACCATAATTTGGGGCTGGAGTTTCCAGAAGCAAAAGGAACCACTAAAATACTGGCTAGGCAAAGAGTGACAATAAAAGTCAGATCTCTGCTAAAGGGACATGAACATCAAGCACGCCAAACTCACAGGCTGGTTAAATGCCCAGGTTATTTTGCTGTGATCCATTTTTTCCCTGGCAACTATTTTAAAAAGTTTTTGATTTTAGGAGAGAAAGGAAGGGAGAGGGAGAGAGAAACATCAATGTGAGAGAGAAACATCAATCAGCAGCCTCCCACATGCACCCCAACCAGGGATTGAACCCGCAACCTGGGTATATGCCCTAACTGGGAATTGAATCGGCAACCTTTCAGAGCACAGGACAAAGCTCAACCAACTAAGCCGCACCAGCCAGGACTTCCTGGCAACTTGTTATAATATTGGCTCTCCTTCCCAAAATGACAGAGCATCATGTGATTATGCATAAAGGACATTTATTCTGAAAATATTCCCCAGAAGGCTGTCTCCTAGAAAGGCAGGTTGAAAAATTGAGTAGATTTATGTTGGCTGCCTATTGCATGGGGTGATATTACCTGAAACGACAGGAGGTGGCCTTGGACTGTCATAAAAATCAGCACTGTGCAGACATCAGTCAGTTTACAAACCAGTTTCAAACTAATATTTAAAAGATGCATCTCCCCCCCCTTTCACTTGCAGAAGAGACCCACAGAGGACAAAGTTTAAATTTATAGAAGGGAAATGTTTAAGACATCTGTTTATCAGCAACCACTGAGTTTTATCCCATTAATAGGTTATAACTACCAAAGAAAAATACCTTTTTTCCTCTTTTTTTTTAAAAAATAGAACCAAGTGTGGTAGGCAGACTTTAATATGGCCCCAAGACTTCTGGTTCTATATTCCTGGTATTCATGCCCTTGTGTAATCTGCTCCCCTGTGTGTGCACAGCACCTGTGACTTGCTTTTCACTGGTAGCAAGGGTGAGGCAGTGACAGGTGACGTGAGGTAGTCCAATCAGAGTGACTCTCAGGACTCACCAGATGGGAATGCTTGGATGAAGTTTATCACTTCTTTGTAGATTTGAATCTGGAGACATGGCTCTAGGAACAATCTAGGCCAATCTAGTGGCCAACCTATAATCAGGAGAGCCTTTTTCAAAATAGTCAAGAGAGAAAGCAAAGCTGATGAGAAAAGTGAGACCCTGAACTAATCATGCCAACCAATACATTCCCCTTTTTTGCTTAAGTCAGTTAAGCTGGGTTTCTTATCACTTGCAGTTCATAATTGCAATATATAGTAATGATTCCTGGAACACAGTAGGCAGTCAATAACTATTTAAATAAATATAGTAAGTACAGAAAACTGCGTTGAAATTTTGAAAGGCGCTACATACATTACTGGGGGGGTATTGAATTTATTGGGGTGACACTGATTCACAAAACTATACAGGTTTCAAGCATAAAATTAAATAAAACATCATTGGTGGATAGAGGTCAAGTACTTGTCAATTTATAAGTGTATCAAAGATGGTGTAACAAAGATCTCATCTTCTCAAAAGTTTTTTTCCTTGTCTGCTTACACTATTCCTTATCCGCTTCATACGGTTGTTCTGTTTTCTAAAGATGACTTTTGTCTTACATTGTATTTTACATTTACTTTAAACTGAACATTACACATTAGATTTAAACTGAAGTCTTAAGGGCCTTGGATTTAGAATAAACACAGCTGATACTTTTGGGTTTTAATGTACAACAACACTTCTTTATTTTCTCTACTCTTGTAGGAGATGAAAATAAAAGGTCACATACATTCCATAACACTAAGCCTAAAAGAATTTAGAAATTATAGAGATTAACTCTCAGACCTTTACTCTGGAACTATTACTAATTTTTACACTTTAAGTCAAAGTTTAAAATCTATAGGTCTCTCAAGTTTTCTTTCATTTTTCACTGGCTCTCTTAGACCATCCCCATGTTCCCTCACATCTACTAACTTATGCGCCACAAAAGCATATAGGATAATTTAATAATTAGTGCCCAAAGTGATGGAATAAATTACCCTCAGTTTCCCTAAAGTTCCAATATATGCCTGCTGGGGCATACTAACTTTGCTACTGAGAAAAGGTAGTGGGAGAATGAGGACATACTGAGGATAGTAAATACATGTTGGCTTTTTATTCATTATACTGAAACTTAGCTGTACCTAAAGCCATAGCACCTTTACAATATTCACAATTGCCCAGTAACTACTGAATACCTCAAACCATGAGGATCATACTTCCCAAACTCTGCATTTATGATAACTGCACCTTTTTGTAATCAACCAACACCATTCAACTAACAGTGCAGTGATAGCCCTGAAAATGGAGATAGCTTTACATATCTCCAGTCAAGAGGGGTAAAATACATATACATAAGTTTTGGCTTAATATCAGCTTGTCCTGCAGGCAATGAGGTTGGAAAAAGATGGCACCTCCTCAAAGCCAATACTGTACAAAATCAAAATGGGGGTGGAGAGCAGGGAATTGCCTAATACTTAGCAAGTAGATCCTGGCCTCCAGCCATAGCACCCACATTAATTAAAGTGAGATGAGTCAGAATGAAAAGTAGTTGGAGATAGAATACAGAGCCTCTCTCATGAGTCCATTAGGGTAGGCCAAACTTCCTGTTCCCTTAGTGGTTTATCCTCCAAAAAAGTTTGTTGTCAAAAGACGCTATATTAAAAGAGAGACAAAAGGAGCTAGCAGTTAGAATGCAGCATTTATAAGGCTTGATCTTTCCAACACTGCTACCTATTCAGTCCCTAGTAAGTCACCTTATCTTAGTCACTCAAACTCCAACTCCCCATTCAAGCAGATTCTAAATACGGACATAACACCCCCAACAACCATCCCGCCTAGTAAGTGCATTAGCGTCTCCAAATTGTTTTCAAGGTTCAGAATGCAGTACTGTGCCTGTGATTTTTTTTTTGATTTTTTTTTTTGTGCCTGTGATTTTTACTCACAAAATCTGGCTGCATTTCTGCTGACTCACCTCCCAGTACACACTACTTCCTTTATTCTTCAGTGTTCCAATAGATGCTTGCTTGGATGCATCATCTTTGCTACTAAGGAAGTAGAGAATAAATGGAAATGTGCGTGAGGGGAGACGGGGTGTGGTGAGAAGATACTGAGGATAAATCCAGTTAAGTGTTTTTCCAATAGGAATGTCCTGAAGGAGACAAAATCTGGGCACTGACATGCATATGCCTATGTTTTAAAGATGAAAGGCTCCCATAAGTGCAGTTTTAGGGACTCCAACCCAAACTCCTCCACTCTACCTCCTTATTACTAGCAGATCTAGTAAACACCCAAGGGTGAAAGAGGAGGTGGACTCTACTTCTTAAATGATGTAACAACCTAAGTAGCAAGTTGCAATCACATATACTCTTCAAGTTTAAAAAAAATCTAACTCAAATTTGACAGTACTACAGAGAACTAACTGCAAAAAAAGGAGACATAAATTTTTCCTTTGCGTTCTATTCCTGCTTCCCCCATCTCTGGTCCTACATTATCTTCCTCAGTTAAACCTTATGCTCAGTAATTTTCTATTGGCATACCAGTGCTCAGTTCCAAAGCTGGGTAAGTATACTTCATATTTGGGATCTTTACCAACTTTTACCATTATAAAGCTTAATAAAGTGGTGCTCTAAGAGGCAAGTTCTGTGAACTCACAGGTTAAAGTACATCTAAAACTCTTGGCACTAATCATGTCACCTGCTATACACTCAGCCTCCCCACAGATAGTGCAGTCACATGACCCCTTGTGTAAAGACCTTTGAAGCTTGAGGGAGAATATGTCTACATCCATAGTGCGGAGGAGGAACTGGATTCAAGAGCCATCTGATATCCTAGATCAGGGGTCAGCAAACTATAGCTCATAGGCCAAAAATGGCCCACTGCCTGTTTTTGTAATTAAACTTTTATTGGATCATGCTCATTCACTGATGTACTGTCTATGGTTGCTTTTGTGCTAAAACTGCAAAGTTAAGTATTGCCACAGAAACCTTATGATCTTCAAAGCTTTAAGTTACTACCTAGCCCTTTACTGAATAAGTGTGCCAACTCCTATCCTAGATAAAGACAGAACCAGGTTTATCAATAATTTGGTAGCAAATTCTACCTAGATTATGCAACAGTTCTAAAGTGGAGGACACTGCTAGGAATAGTATGATTTCAAGAAATTGTACTGTAATTTTCTGATACAGTTTATGTCACTAAACTGTATATATCACACTATATAAAATAAGTCAAAAGAATGGCTAAGTTGGTAAACACTAAATGTAAAGGTAAATTTCACAACATGACCTTTTAAAGCAAAGCTCCATGTCTTCAGTATTTGAGGCCAGAAAATTGCCACATCTAAGATTTTAGCTTTGAACTTGATCCCTTTTCTAATTTCTTCAGAGAAACCCTTATTCAACACTGAGTGGGCACTTACTCTGTGCCAGACCCTGGGTTAGCTCTGGAACAAACTAAAGCTTATACTTTGGCCTGGTCACACAACAGGATATTTAAGGAAAGAGATAATCCTAAAAATCACAAGGGACACTTGTAATAATTGTTACATTTGAATGATGTTGGTCTGCCACTACTCTAGAAAATTCAGTGAGTAAACCCTATGTTTAGATTGCGCTCTAAAGTGGGTTATGGAATTTATATCTTTAAGACAAGGTTTATGATAGATTCAGGGAGCCTGGTATTTGGACCCCCCCCCCAAAATTATATATTTATTTTAACTAACCTCTGACAAATTCACCATTTCCTTCAACTATGAACATAACCACAACTGTAATAAAGACTTAGCAGAATAACAGATTTTGTACCAATATAAATAATAGATATATTTTTATATCATGTTATACTTATTACATGATCATTTAAAAATTATTATAGTTATAAGACCCACTGATGCAAACATTATATTAATAAAAAGCACGTAAGTGCTATATCACTTATGTACAAAACATAAAAATATTTTGATAACTATATTTCAACATAATGTTTTCCTTAAAATTCTATTTATTTTATTTTTTGCATATTAAAATATTATTCCAAAAAGGTAGTAGTCCACAAGATCTCACCATACTGCCAAAGGAGTTCATGACACAAAGAAATTAAAACTTCTGCCAAAAAATAAACAAATATAATCACTTCTAAGGTAATTCTCTGTAGATTTAAAAAACTACCTATTTTCTGTTAAGTTCTATACACTCATTTTTTTCTCTAATGTACAGCAAAGACCAAATGTCACTATTTTTAGCAGCTTTCGCTTTAAAACTGTTTTGCAAATAGTTGTGATTGTGACATAACAGCCTAGCAGATCCATGGGTTCCACTGGCTTTATTGGTAGTAATTCTAGTCCAAACATAGAAAGCTTCAAACTAATATAATGTTCAACTTTCAATAAGAGAGAGAGAGAGAGAGAGAGAGAGAGTGAGAGAGAGAGAGAGAGAGAGGTGACAGAAAAGACAAAAAAAAATAATCAAACTTCAAACAATGTCTAAGTACCCATTTGACAGGGATATCGTGAAAAGGGCAGTTGAGGACTAGCAACAGAAAGTTTTAAGCTTAGGAAAGAGAAGGTGCCTTCTGAGCAGATAAGCAGAAGGGTTGAGCCCTAACCTCCTCACTCTCTCCTTTCTAAGTTACATTGTTTCTTTAATGTGGCTGATGTGATGATAAAGTAAAAAATAAAAAAGCAGCCACAATCTTGAGCAAAACAGAACTCTCACAGTCATCACTGATAATTAGAAAATACTCTGACTTTGGGTTTCTCTAACTGAAAAAATTCCCTCCAAAATCATGACTTTTTAGAAAAAATTTATCTTTCCAATCATTTTAGGGTTACACAAACATTGGTGTGACATATTTCTGTTTGATTCAGAAAGGTGATTATCTCTATCTGTAGAAAAACCAGATGACCTGGCTTCAGATCAGAGTTATGCAATAAATTATTATGCTTGCTTTTTCTATGAATATTTCATAAATTAATTATCACTGGGGGGGTAGGGGCTGGATGGAGTGGAGTATAGGGGGTAAAATGGGAGACACTGTAATACTGTCAAAAATAAAATATATTTTTTTAAGAAAGAAAAGAAATACATAAAAGAATAACAGAAAAAAAAATAATTAATTCTCATCAGTGTTTATAACATGGAGAAGTTACTCAACTACCCAAGGGAATCATGAATGTGGTCTGGTGGTTTACAAACTGCATGAGACTACATACAGAATTTGGTGAGTGTGCACAGATTTCAGATTTTTTTTTTTTAAAGCCTACAGCACCCGGTATTCCCAGGGGGTCTCCCATCCAAGTACTAACCAGGCCTGACCCTGCTTAGCTTCCGAGATCAGATGAGATTGGGCGCGTTCAGGGGGGTATGGCCGTAGACTCAGATTTCAGATTTTTAAAGGGCTGTTTAACCAGAAAAACCATTATCTTTGCCACAGTTAGGAAATATAAAACAAGAGAAAGCAATAATTCTTCCCACAGTCACAGAGTGACTCAATGTCACCAGATAGAGTAACTGGGGACTTCTGAATCCAAGGCTCTATATGACTAGATCCGTGGTCTGCAAACTGCGGCTCACGATTCACATGCGGCTCTGTGGCCCCTTGAGTGTGGCTCTTCCTAAGCCTTAGGAGTACCCTAATTAAGTTAATAACAATGTACCTACATATAGTTTAAGTTTTAAAAAATTGGCTCTCAAAAGAAATTTCAATCGTTGTACTGTTGATATTTGGCTCTGTTGATTAATGAGTTTGCCGACCACTGGACTAGATCATTCTCCTCAAGGGATCAAATCTCCAAAGAGGAGGTCTCTAAGAAAAATGAAACCTCACCTATTTATGGAAGGAGAAATCATAAGCTGAAGAAGGAATAACATTAGATCTTTACCAAGCAGGCCGTTACACTGGTTTTCAAAGGGAATTTGCAAAGCAGCGTGGGTCAAAAAGCATAATTACATTCAGGAAACACAAACACCCCAGAGGCAGTGCTGCATTCTCCAAGCCTAAATGGTCAGCTACCTTGAAGCATATATTCTGTTCTAGAAAGAATTTCTTCAGTAGTTCCTTTTAGTTATGTAGAATGTAAGCCAAGTCAACATCTAATATTCTAGAAAAGGGTTTAACTATCCACTGTTTTCAAAGTTAAACAAAGGCTTCCCCTCCATTCCCAACTCATTCCCATTCAAGAACCTTTCTGAACTCTACCCCTGTCACAAAGTGCAGAAGTGTGTGTATAGGAGGTGCTAAAATTACCTCACGCTTATTATATTAGATTGTTTTTAATTGGGTGGCACATCAGTAGCACCTTCTACGAAGGACTGTAAAAAAGGAGGAGGTGGTGTAACTCATTTTAGTTCATTTCATCTGCATCACCGACAGCCCTCATGAAAGGGAATCAGTAGGAAATAAAACCACAGCTAAACATCATTTGAATAACCCCCGGCATAGCATCATTGCCAGTCTTGGCCTCCAGGGTCCAAATCCCTGAGCTGAAATGCTAACGACATGAAAGCCTCTCCCATGTGGCATTGGTCACCAGTGCAGACCTTCCCACACTCATCCTTTCTTCTCCAAGATGGTCGCCATCTGTTGGCCACTGACACTGCACCCAATTCCATTCTCCACGGATGTCGTTTTGCTAGCCATTGTCTGTGCGTGCAGAATCACTAAGAACCAAGACTGAAGAGGGCCCTGAAGGTCCTATGTCCTTGCTCCCATTTTATTCCTGGCAGAATATCGTCTGTCTCTCTCTGCGATTCCCTCCTAAGCCTGGTTCCCACCTGTCCCAAGGCTCTCCCTTCCTCAGTGTCTAGTGCTGGCAGTTTTTCCAACTCTCCACCCCTCTACCCTCACTGCCTCTGTAGCTGTCACCATCCCTATTGCAATGGGCAAGTTCCGGCTCTCACCACTGAGCTCCTCAGTTTCAATCCTCAGTCGTAACTAGTCACCTCAGTTACATCCGGGGAGCCTTCTCCAGGTCAGTCCGCCTCCCAGAGCCTGTGCCTCGAGGACAGAGCCCCTCTTCCCAGCTGCATCTCTGTCCTTGCAAACAACCCTAGCATCAAGGCCTCTCAGACCTGAAAGAAAGCTCAGAAACAATGTTGCCCAATGTTTCCAGGCTTTTTTACTACTTTTTATTTCACATACTTGAAGGTATACGAAATCCATTTTCCATCACCATCTCATCTATCTATCTATATAGCTCTCACTGGCACCAATCGCATGCATGTGTTTTGATCTGTCATTGTCGATGGTGAATTTGGTTGATACTTCTGCTGTAGAGAAAGGGCAGGTAGCGACATTAAAATATTTCTTCCGATTAATTTCCTTTCAATGTGCACGAATCCGTGCACCGGGCCACTCGTATACACAGAACTGAAACGCCTTGCATGCAATATTTACCCTTCTTTGTGAGCACAGTGAGCATTTCTATTCTATTCTGTTTTTTAAAATCCAGGTGCACTCCACTAAACGGATGGCACAATTCAATAGCAGGATGGGACCTCCCGCTCCCTCCAGGAAGCATTCCCCGGGTCAGCCTGCGCGTGCAGGGAGGGAGACACTCGCTGTCCCTCCAGCCACACTCCCCAGCCACCGAGAGGGCTCGGTGCGGAGCGCGTGCCCAGCCTCCAGCTGGAGGTCCGCAGGGTTACACCGGGGGCGGCGGCCCGTCCCTGACCGGTGTCCTCTCCACCGGAGCCCTCCTCTGCCCAGTCACGGCCACGCGCGCACAGCCCTACAGTGCCACCGGCTCGCCAGCGGTCCCCCTCCTCCCAGTCGGCCCCCAAAGTTACTGCTCCTCGGCCCGTCTACCCCCGCAGCCGCTGCTTCGGGCTCCCTTCAAAGTGCCCTCCGGCCCCCCTCCACCGACCGGTCTCCTCCGAATGGCCGGCCCCTGATCCAGCCCCCACGCAGCCCCCGCCGCACACGGGGTCACAGTCCCCTCGCCACCTCTCGACCTGCTCGCTGGGGTCGGGGCCCCTGCGCATCCCCTGCTCCTGGGCCGCAGCCCCTCGCGAGCGGCTCCTCCCGGCCACGGTGCCCGCGCTGTCATTGCCCGGGTCGCCGCAGCCCCGCAGCCCCTGCCGCACGCTCCCCTCCTGTCACCGACCCTCTCCTCCGCCCTCGCGGCCCCGGCCCTACGGGCTCGCCCGCAAACGGAGCCGCACGGACAGGCGCGCGCCGGGCCCCCACCTGCAGCTCGCGGCCCCGCGGCCCCTGTCCCGGCGGGTTTCTCCCGGGCGCAGCGTCACGGACGAGGGAAGCTGAGGAGGTGGTGGGGAGACGCCCGGGAAAGGCACCTGACGGAACAGCCGGCCGGAAATCCCGCCCCCTGCCCGCCCTCTGTCAATCCGAGCACCACTTTTCCCTGAAAAACCCGGCCCCTGACGCAGTAGTTCCGCCTCCAAGGAGGCCCCCGGACTGAGTGCCGACGGGAAGCGCCAGGCCGACGGGGAGGGGGCCGAGGGTCAGGGCCGGCGCCGAGCTGCGGAAGGCGGGGGCCTCCTGTCCGGAGACACGATGGGGGCCGTCCGTCAGGGAGCAGCGCCCGCCCCGCAGCCCGAGCTCCCCGCGGCGGACCGTCCAGATCCTCCCCTCTGTCCCAGCGCCGGGCGCCGCACACTCGCCCCGGGCGCTCACCGGGCAGACGGCCCTGACGCCTTCCGCCGCAGCCCCGCCGGCCCGCCCGCTTCCCCGCCGCCTGCGGTTCCCTCCCGGGTCCTGCGGGGACGGAGGTCCGCCCGCCAGGTCCGGTAAACGCCTGCGGCTGGCTCCAAACCCTCCCGACAGCAAGAACCTCGCATCACGGAGACGCCCAGTCCTGTTACTTCCGACCCAGGTTGGCGCCCCCAAAAAAGACCCGTAGGGATCAGCCGAGGGCTAGTTGGGGAGCGTGTGGAAAAGGGGGTTTTATGGACAAGAACCTCACAGCGCGATTGATCTGTTCACACATTCCCGAGCAGGTCATGGGGGGCAGCCATCCCCAGGCACGGAACACTTTTAGTCAAAGGCTTATTTTTGCCGTAGGGAGCCCTGTCCCTCGTTTCTGTGCATCTAAGGTTAGCACACCGCCGACCCCTACTGACGTGGCCACCCCCAGGGGTTTATCCTGTCATTCGACCCCCAGCTGGCTTTCTCCCACCTTCACGTGCTCTTCCTTCTGTTCCCTCCCTAATCTCAAATGCAGAAACGCTGCAAACTGTTACTGTGAGTAGCAGTTGAGATCTTGCTTCCCACCATATGCTGTAAGTTTAGCTCAAATAAACTCATAAAAATTCTCTCCTGGTTTGGATTGACTGGTTTGGTCAATAAGCAGATCGGAGGGGGACCCCTGGTAGAGAACCACACTGCAGGGTGTTCTTTGCCAGAATGAACCTCGGACTGGGGTCCCTTTAGATTCTATAGATGTAAGGCAAGTAGACACCCAATGTTAGCGGGGGAATATATAAAACAACTTTTATTACAGTTTAATCGTTTTTATTTTCGTCTACATGCTTGAAAGTGGCTAAGAAGAAAGAGGTGGGTAAACTTCCACATCTGCTGAGAAGCCTCCAGGGAGAAAAAGGGTTTAAATTGCGACCCTTGCCCTAACCGGTTTGGCTCTGTGGATAGAGCTTCGGACTGGCCTGCGGACCGAAGGGTCCCAGGTTCGATTCCGGTCAAGGGCATGTACCTTGGTTGCGGGCACATCCCCAGTAGGGGGTGTGAAGGAGGCAGCTGATCGATGTTTCTCTCTCATCGATGTTTCTAACTCTCTATTCCTCTCCCTTCCTCTCTGTAAAAAAATCAATAAAATATATTTTTTAAAAATAAAAATAAATTGCAATCCTTTCTCTTTTGAGTTTCAAACAGTTATTTGAACAAGGCTCTGTTAAACAAACACTTAACTCTCACAGATGAAAGTTGGTTTGTTTGTTGTTTTTTGAAAAAGGCTTTATTTAGCCAAAAAGAAGACCAGTCTTGGTGCATGAAATCCAAACCACCAGCAGCATACATTTCTGTCATCCTGGAGTTTGCAATCATTTTTGTTTTTTATTCTGTTTTTATTGATTTCAGAGAGAGTGAGAGAGAGGGAGAGAAACATCAATGAGAGGGAAACATTGATCATCAGCCTCCTGCACACCCCCTACTGGGGATCAAGCCTGAAAGCCCTTGCATGGGCCCTGACTGGGAATCGAACTATGACCTCCTGGTTCATGGGTCGACGCTCAACCACTGAACCACATGGGCCAGGCTGCCGTTTTTTATTCACCAACTGGGGGGTGGAGGCGTGGGAGGAAGATGTAAGCTGTCTGAAAGCCTTTGCATTAGCTATAGGCAGAGGGAGTGGGAGAAGGTGAGGTAGCGCCAGCCCTGGGATAGGCGCAGCGCCCGCAAGAAGAAGCATCCGCTCCTTTGGACTGGTGAGCAACAGTCCAGAAAGTTCATGTACAAACAGAAGTGGAGGCTCCTGGAGTTGGAAGGTTCATTATTTGGAATAATTGCAGAAGTAATCACCTGGAAATTACTCTGAAGTTCCAACAGACATATGAATATGAGCAGACTTTTGTTAGCTGGTCCACAGCTACTAACAGGCTAACTGTTCTGTCTCGCACGATCTGGCTGCTATAATTTAATTTAGAATACCTCAGAATTTCCTCTTGTCAGCTCATAGACTACAGTGGTCCAAATAAGGACAGCTAGCTGGAGAAGACACTCAGGGCTCTATGGAGAAGATCACTACAAAGATAATGGAAGTTGGAATAGTAATCAACATAATTTTGGAGAGTCTTAAAGGAGAGCTAATTTTATACACAGCTTGAAAACTCTCAGACCCTGTCAGAAAGTCTATGACACTGGAAAAACCCTGGCGAAAACAAATGCATATCTAAGCTAATAAGCTGTGTAAGGTGTAGGGTGTAAAGAGCTGAACACAAACAATGACAGAGATTTTAAAAAATTCAAAATGTAGGGAAAAACCTTATGCATAAATTCACCTCAGTGTTATTTATAATAGTAAAAAAGTAGCAATAATCAGTCCTTTGTAAGGACATGGCAAAAATAACAAATGGTATGACCCCGTGGTCGGCAAACTGCGGCTCTCGAGCCACATGCGGCTCTTTGGCCCCTTGAATGTGGCTCTTCCTAAGCCTTAGGAGTACCCTAATTAAGTTAATAACAATGGGAGAACCAAGATGGCGGCATAGATAAACACCGGAGAATGCTGCCTCGCACAACCACTTCAAAAATACAACTAAAGGACAGAACGGACATCACCCAGAACCACAGGCAAGCTGGCTGAGGGGAAATTCTTCAACTAGAAGGAAAGAGAACAGCATACCGAGACTCAGAGGAGGCGCAGTGTGGAAAATACAAAGGTGTGGAGGTGCGTGGGGAACAGGCTGGTGGCTGAGGGCACAGTTGTTGTTTTCAATCGGGAGGGAGGCTCAGGCCCTGAGCTCCAGTTCTGGGCGAGTCTCTAGGGACCCAGACTCAAATGGGAGAAGCGGGACTGTCTGGCATCAGTCGGAATGCGAGGGCAGCTTTCTCTTCGAGGTTTACAGTGGTTGCTGGGACTCTGAGAGGCAGAGCCTCTGGGGACGGGACTGAGAGCAGCCATAACTGCTCGCTCCGGCCTGCCCTGTAGATCCCCTGGAACCTGTCCCGCCCAAGCCCTGCACAGAGCCATTTGCCGGATAGACTCAGGCAAAGGCTAGATTAGCACCTCCCCAGAGGACAGAAGTTTTCCCACTGCAGACACAGCTGACTCTCACAGCCAGTTGCCCTGGAGGTCAAATCCCCACAGTATTAACTACAACAATCAAGGCTTAACTACAACAAGACTGCGCACAAAGACCACTAGCAGGTGCACCAAGAAAGCATAAAAAATGCGGAGACAAAGAAACAGGACAAAATTGTCAATGGAAGATATAGAGTTCAGAACCACACTTTTAATAAAAGGTCTCTCAAGAACTGTCTAGAAGCCGCCGATAAACTTAATGAGATCTACAAGAAATCTAATGAGACCCTCGATGTTATGATAAAGAACCAACTAGAAATTAAGCATACACTGATTGAAATAAAGAATACTATACAGACTCCCAACAGCAGACCAGAGGAGCGCAAGAATCAAGTCAAAGATTTGAAATGCGAAGAAGCAAAAAACACCCAACCGGAAAAGCAAAATGAAAAAAGAATCCGAAAATACGAAGATAGTGTAAGGAGCCTCTGGGACAGCTTCAAGCATACCAACATCAGAATTACAGGGGTGCCAGAAGATGAGAGAGAGCAAGATATTGAAAACCTATTTGAAGAAATAATGACAGAAAACTTCCCCTACCTGGTGAAAGAAATAGACTTACAAGTCCAGGAAGCGCAGAGCACCCCAAACAAAAGGAATCCAAAGAGGACCACACCAATACACATCATAATTAAAATGCCAAGAGCAAAAGACAAAGAGAGAATCTTAAAAGCAGCAAGAAAAAGAAACTCAGTTACCTACAAGGGAATGCCCATACGATTGTCAGCTGATTTCTCAACAGAAACTTTGCAGGCCAGAAGGGAGTGGCAAGAAATATTCAAAGTGATGAATACCAAGAACCTACAACCAAGATTACTTTATCCAGCAAAGCTATCATTCAGAATTGAAGGTCAGGTAAAGAGCTTCACAGATAAGGAAAAGCTAAAGGAGTTCATCACCACCAAACCAGTATTATATGAAATGCTGAAAGGTATCCTTTAAGAAGAGGAAGAAGAAGAAGAAAAAGGTAAAAATACAAATTATGAACAACAAATACGCATCTATTGACAAGTGACTCTAAGAATCAAGTGAATAAATAATCTGATGAACAGAATGAACTGTTGATTATAATAGAATCAGGGACATAGAAAGGGAATGGACTGACTATTCTTGCGGGGGAAAGGGGTGTGGGAGATGCGGGAAGAGACTGGACAAAAATCGTGCACCTATGGAAGAGGACAGTGGGTGGGGAGTGAGGGCAGAAGGTGGGGTGGGAACTGGAAGGAGGGGAGTTATGGGGGGGAAAAAGAGGAACAAATAAAGATTATTTGTAATAATCTGAACAATAAAGATTTGATTTAAAAAAAAAAGTTAATAACAATGTACCTACCTATATAGTTTAAGTTTAAAAAATTTGGCTCTCAAAAGAAATTTCAATCGTTGTACTGTTGATATTTGGCTCTGTTGACTAATAAGTTTGCTGACCACTGGTATAACCTAATGGAATAAATGCAACTATTATGCTTATGAAAATCATAATGCAAATAAAATGACAAAAACTACATGTGATATTATGAGAAGTGAAAAATCCGGTTACAAAACTATGATTTTTTTAAAACACCAAATAAAAAAACACTGGTAGAAAGTTTACCAAATATTAATAGTTATGTAGAACAATTTAATTATGGATTTTTCCCCCTACATTTTCTCTACTTTACAAATGTAGTTAGAACACATAACAAAATCAAAACATTAACTGTAAGTCCTAAAACTCAACAGACTCAGTTGCCAAACTGCCAAGTTATCTTTATTTTGTCAAGATATTTAACAATATAAAAAAGTTCATATTTCTTCATAGTCATACCTTTTCCCAGCTTTCAAATTTTCAATAGTAGAAACAGCCAAATGCTGCTACAACACAGAACAAACTGTCCTACAAAACAAAACAGAAAACACACACACAAACCCAGAATGTTAGGATGAGTAAAGAGTTAGGTTTTCTGAATGTAGAAATGAAATAAAAATGAACGAACTTTATGTAATACATATTCATAAAATAAGTATTCCCAATTTTTTCTGATTTATCAAAGAAATAATATATGAAATTATTTTAATTTCTTGGAGTAAATGTATTACCCATCTCAAAGAACTATATTATAGTATCACACATAATAAAAATAACAGCTCCGTGTCATAAATCCTGGATAAGGGTAAATGGCCTCTGGTGTTTGTTCTTAATTTAGAAAATTCATTTGTCCATCTTTTTGCTCAGAATCCTAAAATGCTTTCCAGATCCCAGTTAAACTTTTTAAGACACTTTTTAGGTATTTCTTATAGGAACTCCACCTGCCTCAGCAACTCCTGACCTACCAACCTCACCTACAGCTTGGCAGTGATGAGAAAAAATCTGCTCAAGTACCTTATTGTTAACTAAAAGCAAAATGCTTTGGTTAGCCCAACTCCCTGGCTCCCTGGGTGGGATGACTTGTGAGGTGAGTGCTATCTGAGGTGAGGGACCTGTTTTTGTTTTTGTTGTAATTTTCAATCCCTCATGCACTGATACTTTTGTAAAATACAATAAAAATGAATAACGAGGAAAACAAAATGAAAAAAGAAATATACAAATACAGCCTAAAAGTTTTATTATTAGATGTAATGGACATAAAATTACTTTGTCAAATTCTTATAAGAGTTTCTAAACCCTTACACTCAGTTTTTATACTGATCTCGTAACGGGGCTCATGGCCCTGGTCTGTGGCTCCCAGTTTGCCTGGCGCTGTTCTACAGTGTCAGCCAGAGTTCTCCAGCAGGACTGAGCCGGGCTATCCACTCTGCGGGGCAATTGTCAGCTCAAAAGCATATGCTTTTCTCGCCTTTCACTTCCTCATCCTCTACTGGTGCTTCCCAAACAATAGAGTGCTTTAAGCTCTGAAAGTGACACTTAACACTCAACCAACTGGACTAAAGATACATACAGTACACGAACTCAGCAACCAAAACGGCTCTCAAAAATGATTGTTAGACACTGCGCCCTCCAACCCTGTGCTCTAAAATCTGATCCTGGAAATATTGATAACTAAAGTTTTATACTACATATTTGTTAATTTGAATATTGTCTGGCCACCACTGTTTATAGCTCTCTATAGGCAATAACCATGCCTTTTATTCCTAGCGCCTCCAGTACAGTGATTGGCACATAATATAGAAGCTCAGAGTTATCTTTTGGATGAATGAATTACATTGTATAGCGACTCAGGGAAATATAAATGTTTAACTCCAAAAAAGCAGGGAAAACCATCACCTGAACTTGAAATCTTCCCCCAGAGAGCTGATAATTGAAGATTTACATAATACTTCCCATTGTTCAGCCCATGATCCCTACGGTAGTTGAGCATAATATGAAACTTTGGTAGGACCATAGCGTTTCAGAGCTAAAAGGTACCTTAAGATCTACTACTACACAAGCAGCTCCCAAATCTGGCAGTAAGCACAACCATGTGAGGAACTTCTTTAAAAAAATCCTTACCAAAGGACATGTTCATTGATTTTAGAGATTTTTTTTAATCCTCACCGGAGGCCATGCTTATGGATTTGAGAGAGAAAGAGAGGAAGGGAGAGAGAGAGACACATCAATCAATGTAACAGAAACATTGATCCATTGCCTCCTAAATGTGCCTCGACCGGAGATCGAATCAGCTGAGCTACCTGGCCAGGGCAATGTGGGGAACTTTTTAAAAATTCAGATTCACTGATCCAACCCCCAGCTTATGTGATTAGAATCTACTTGAGCAGGACCCCAGCATCTGTATGTTAAACAAGTTCCTCAAATAATTCTTAGGCAAGCCACAGCCAGTCTTTGGGAAAATCTAGAATAGTTTCCTAATGTTACTAACACAGATAAAAGTCCAATGACTTACCTAAAGTCATTCAATTAGAAAGTCACAGAGCTGGAAATGGAATCTCTTTCCTAATTCACTCAACCCAGTTTCTGTTCTACACTACTATACTTAATTCTGACTCTACGAATTCACAACCTGGGAGCATTTGGACAGAGGAAGCAAGTATAAAACATATTATTAAAATTTATGAAACACTCATGCCAATGTTTAAATAAAAACTCTTTTGAAAAATTCCTCTTTATTTTTGCCTAGTTTTGAGAAATAGCTTTAAGATAAAGTAATTGTTTTGATTAGTGAAAGAAAAATCACCTTTGCTCATGGAATCCCTGACATCCAAATTTCTTTGCAGCTTAGCAAAGTGCTATTTGGCTATTAGCACTGAACACATGCTATTCCCAAATTCAAACTTGTGAAGAGTTATGTTATCTGTACACATATAGGTCTCCTTGCCTATAAATAGCACACTAGGTTTCTGCTTTATGTTTAGTAACACACAAAAAGAACAGTAAAGACATCTCATCCAGGAGCCTGAGACAAATGTCTAAAACGAAAGTGTGCTCACATCTCAATAAATATTAAGTAATTTCCTCTGGAATGCCCCCATGTCCTTTAAAAGAAAGAAAAAGTTCCCAAATAGACTTACATTCATAAAAACATCATGAATGTAGTTGTCAGTGTCAGCATCCCAGAAACAGCGGGCAGCCATGCTAAAAAGTCAAAGATTGGAGAATTACCAACAATATAACAATATAACAAGGACCTGAAACATATATCTGCCAGCAGCAAAAGTTTTCCTTGATACATTCTTTTAGATCAGTACTTCCAAACCTTTTTTTAGGCTGGCACACAGGAAAGCATATTTGTACAGCAGAGTAAACTAAAGGGCCTGGGCTCATAGATAAGGTTGCTTGCAGTTGGAGGTGACCAGCCCAGGGGTCTAGCAGCTTCAGACTCCGACTAGCTGCCTGACAACTAAAGGGGTCACTACCTTGAAGTTTTTGAAACTCTGTGTGGGAAGCTCTGTTACATAGATTACTTCAGCTAAGATATTTGTGTGTATGTGACTTTTAAAGAAAATAACACCTGCCCTAACCGGTTTGGCTCAGTGGATAGAGTGTCTGCCTGTGGACTGAAGGGTCCCAGGTTCAATTCCGGTCAAGCGCATGTACCTTGGTTGCGGGCACATCCCCGGTAGGGAGTGTGCAGGAGGCAGCTGATCAATGTTTCTCTCTCATAGATGTTTCTAACTCTCTATCCCTCTCCCTTCCTCTCTGTAAAAAATCAATAACATATTTTTTAAAAAATAATAACACCTAAGAATTATGACTAAAATAGACTTATTCCTTTACAATAACATGAGAAGGTAAGTCTGGAAAGGATCTAACAGAGTGTTTATTCCAACCTAGAAAAGAAAGGGGCAAACTATGAACTAGAATTCAATCTTCTAACTAATTCTACATCCAGTATTACCTATGTATGCTACCTTTAAATTCTCAATTTGGCCATTCTCTCCAACTTTGGGGTAAGGAAAAAAATGTCAGTCAAAATAAAAACCAATAAAAAATGCAAACAATTTAAGTTCCCAGTAGTATTAGATTGGTAAATGAAATTAGGGTATTTCTTGGCGACAAAATTGCATGCAGCCATTAAATATATGTTTTGATGCCTTGGCCGGTATTGGTAAGTGGTTACAGCATCAGCTCCCGGTTTCAATTCCCGCCCTGGATTGATGTTTCTCTCTCTCCCACTCCCTCCCTCCCTTCATTCTTTCTGAAAAGCAAATGGAAAAAAATATCCTCAGGTGAGGATTTAAAAAAAGATATTTTTTTACAAAGTAACTTCAAGAACATGAAAAGATGTTCACAATATAAAATTAAGTTTAAAAATTAATTATAAGTATTTTACATTTTTATTAAATGTATATGAATGATTCACCAATAACATCAATTGACTGCTTACTTTGTGCCAGCCTCTGGTCTAAGTGCTTTACATGTATTAACTCAATCTTATGAGTTAGGTATTATTATTATACCTGTTTAATAAACATGAGAACTGAGGATCAGAGAAATTAAATAATCTTGTCCAAGATCATTCAAATAGTAAGTGACAAAGCTTCACTTTGGACCGAGGCAATTTAGCTTCAAGTCTGTAGTGAAAAATATACTGTATTGTATTGGTTTGTTTTTGAAAGTTTTTTTTTTTTAAGTTTTACACAGAAGAGCTCCTCCTAACCTAATATTTTTCACATTTAAAAAGTTCTGATTCCAAGCTCCAAAAGTAACTATGAAATAAAGTCAATCTACTTAATTGGCCAATCAAGTATTTATTTAGCAACTACCATATGTTTGGAAAGAGAAAAATCTAGCTCTATCCTCAATTCTCAACTTAATTAGGTGAAAAAATTAACATCAAAGAATAAGATAATGAATAATTGTGCTAACTTATAGGTTATTATGTTTAAAAGGGACTGTAATATCTATCTAGTTCAAGCCTCCAAGTCCAAGTTGCACAGTATTTGAATTAAATCTGTAGTAGTGCTACAGAAATTTAGAGAATTTAGAGAAGAGAAAAACCAAAGAAGACTTCATGAAGCAGAAACAAGTGAAGACATAAATATAAAAATTTAGCCCTGTCTGGTGTGGGTGTTGGTTGGGCATTGTCCCGTGCATGGAAAGGTTGCCAGTTCAATTCCCAGTCAGGGCACATGCCCAGGTTGTGCGCTCGATCCCCGATAGGGGGCATGCAGGAAGTGGCCAGTCAATGTGTGGCTCTCACATCTCTCACATCGATGTTTCTCTCTCTCCCTCTCCCTCTCTCTCTGAAAATCAATTTTTTAAAATTAACAAATATTTGTTGAGTATCATGTATGAACAAAGTGCTAGGTGCAAATGATACAGAGATGCATAAAACACCATCATTGCCTCCAAATTGTGGACTCAACACCATTTCCCAATAATGGCGTGTGTGTCTCCCAATCGATGTGTCTCTCTTACATCAATGTTTCTCTCTGTCTCTCCCCTTCCCTTCCACTCTCTCTAAAAACCAATGGAGAAAATATCCTCGGGTAAGGACTGACAACAATAACAAAAAGATAAATCTGAAATATTTGGGTCATACCAAAACCCTGAAGTATAGAAAAAAGAAAAAAGAAAAAATATATATATATATATTCATAAAGTTGTGTCAAAAGGATTTGGAAATAATACAATGTAACAGTTTGTAGCAGCTCAGCACTCCCTCCCAGATCAATTAGAAAAACTGGATAAAATGAATCAGAGCTGCTGCAGCAAACAGGACTGGGGAAGCCAAAATTCCACAGAGGTGACCCGCTGAGGCAGCGGTAAACTGATATTCTGCACTGGAGTTCTCCCTGGGGCATTTGCTAACTCTAGGCACACAGCTAGAGGCTGAGAATATGGGTTTTGTCCAGGTACAGACCAACTACTCAGCTGGACTACAGCGATAAAATTACAGGGCTAGAGAGATAAAATTGGAGACTTGAAGGACCAAGATCCCCTGTAAAAAAGGAGAGAGCAGAACCAAGCTTTAACATCACATGGTAGGTTCCCCCTCACATGTGCTGAATTCTAAAACTGTGTAAGTAGGACCTAAAAAACTAAGAGTGGTGGGAACAATGATATCCTCTCACCAAATAGGTCTATGACCTAACTCCCCGAACCTAGGGGTATGTTCTAGTACATGGCTAAAAGGGTTTTACATGTATACGATTAAGCTAAGGATCTTGGATGGGGAGAGTAGCATGGGTTACCCAGGTGAGCTCAATGTTATCACAGGGTCCTTATAAGAGAAAGAGGGAGGCAGGTGGGTCAGAGCCAGAGAGAGATTTGAGAATGGTATGCTGCTGGTTTTGCAGAGGGAAGAAAGGTTGATGAGCTAAGGGATGCAGGCAGCCTCTATAAGCTGGAATAGGCAAGAGAATGGATTCTCTGCTCGAGCCTCCAGAGGGATACAGCCCTGCCGACCCTTTGATTTTAGCTCAGCAAAACCCATTTTGATTTATGATCTCCAGAACTGTAAAATAATATATATGTGCTGTTTTAAGATACCAGGTTTGTAATTTGTTACAGCAGCAATAGGAAACTAATGCATCAAGGGAAATGGCTCTAAAATGAAGAGTAGTTTTATGCTGAGAAAACAAGCACTAAAAGTCAGTACTTGCTGGAGTGGGGTTCAAATGAATGCTTCAGGCTCTTGGTTGAGAAACCTGGAGAGATACACTCAAGAAAGAAGGATGCTTAATTCCCACAGTATCCTTGTGAAGAGGGCATTATCTGTTTCACAGATGAGAAAACAAACCCAAAGAAGTTAGAGAACTACCCAATGGACAAGCCCTACCTTGTATAATGGTTGCGAGGACTGAATAGAATGACATTGCTAAGGGCTTATTCCAGTGCAAGTCACAGAGGAGGTGGTGGTAATAATAGCAGAATAGCAATAATAGCAGAAGATGTAATAGCCGGGACACCCTTGTCCTACTGAGGTTGCTTGGCTATCATATGAGTGTCAATGACGAGGCCAGCTACACAGTTTGCAGGACCCAGTACAAAATGAAAGTGTGGGGTCTGGCCAGAGGCAGGGAAGAAGAAAAAGAATAAGAAGAAAGAATAACTGAAGATAGAGCTTCATCAAAACTGCAACAAAACCTCAACTCAGCTCAGTACCTGATTGGATTAAGGTAAGCAGCCCATACTCTACCTGAATCGCAAAGGAAATGTAAACCCTCTCTAAAAGAAAACAATATTATCTGGAGGTCTACAAGTTGTTGTTTTTTAACACAATGTCCAGGATTCAAACTAGGCATGCCAAGAGATAGAGCCATATGAAGGATTATCAAGAAAAAAAAATCAGTGGAAACAGACTCACACCTGATCCATGTATTAGAGTTAGCAGAAAATGACTGCTATGAGCAAAATGTAAAAAGGGAGGAGAGAAGAAGGATAGATAACATATATATATATTTTTTTTTAAATTAAATCTTTATTGTTCAGATTATTACATTTGTTCGTCTTTTTTTCCCCCCCCATAACTCCCCTCCTCCCAGTTCCCGCCCCACCCTCCGCCCTCACTCCCCACCCACTGTCCTCATCCATAGGTGCACGATTTTTGTCCAGTCTCTTCCCACATCTCCCACACCCCTTTCCCCCGCAAGAATAGTCAGTCCATTCCCTTTCTATGTCCCTGATTCTATTATAATCAACAGTTCATTCTGTTCATCAGATTATTTATTCACTTGATTCTTAGATTCACTTGTTGATAGATGCATATTTGTTGTTCATAATTTGTATCTTTGCCTTTTTCTTCCTCTTCCTCTTCTTAAAGGATACCTTTCAGCATTTCATATAATCCTGGTTTGGTGGTGATGAACTCCTTTAGCTTTTCCTTATCTGTGAAGCTCTTTATCTGACCTTCAATTCTGAATGATAGCTTTGCTGGATAAAGTAATCTTGGTTGTAGGTTCTTGGTATTCATCACTTTGAATATTTCTTGCCACTCCCTTCTGGCCTGCAAAGTTTCTGTTGAGAAATCAGCTGACAGTCGTATGGGTATTCCCTTGTAGGTAACTGAGTTTCTTTCTCTTGCTGTTTTTAAGATTCTCTCTTTGTCTTTTGCTCTTGGCATTTTAATTATGATGTGTCTTGGTGTGGTCCTCTTTGGATTCCTTTTGTTTGGGGTTCTCCGCGCTTCTTGGACCTGTAAGTCCATTTCTTTCACCAGGTGGGGGAAGTTTTCTGTCATTATTTCTTCAAATAGGTTTTCAATATGTTGCTCTCTCTCATCTTCTGGCACCCCTATAATTCTGATGTTGGTACGCTTGAAGCTGTCCCAGAGGCTCCTTACACTATCCTCGCATTTTTGGATTCTTTTTTCATTTTGCTTTTCTGGTTGGATGTTTTTTGCTTCCTCGCATTTCAAATCATTGACTTGATTCTTGCGCTCCTCTGGTCTGCTGTCGGGCGTCTGTATAATATTCGTTATTTCAGTCCGTGTATGCTTAATTTCTAGTTGGTTCCCCAATATAAGATCGAGGGTCTTATTAGTTTTCGTGTAGATCTCATTAAGTTTATCCGCAGCTTCTAAACAGTTCTTGAGAGACCTTAAAAGTGTGGTTCTGAACTCTATATCTTCCATTGACAATTTTGTCCTGTTTCTTTGTCTCCGCATTTTGTTATGCTTCCTTGGTGCACCCCCTAGTGGTCTTTGTTCGCAGTCTTATAGTTAAATCTTGACTGTTGTAACTAATTCCAGGGAGGGTTTGACCTCCAGGCCAAGTGGCTATGAGAATCAGCTGTGTCAGCAGTGAGAGAACTTCTGTCCTCTAGGGAGGTGCTAATCTAGCCTTTGCCTGAGGCTATCCGGCAAATGCCTCTGTGCAGGGCTTGGGCCGGGCGGGTCGCACAGGATCAACAGGGTGGGCCGGAGAGAGCAGTTATGGCGGCTCTCAGTCCTGTCCCCAGGGGCTCTGCCTCTCTGAGTCCCAGCACCCGCTGCAAAGCTGGGAGAGAAAGCTGCACTCGCTCTGACCGAAGCCAGACAGTCCCGCTTCTCCCGTTTGAGTCTGGGTCCCTAAAGACTCGCCTGTATCTGGAGCTCAGAGTCTGTGACTCCCTCCCGATTGAAAACAACAACCGTGCCCTCCGCCGCCAGCCCGCTCTGCTCCGCGCACTCCGCACCTCAGAATTTGACTTCAGCACTGCGCCTCCTCTGAGTGTCCGTGTGCATTTCTCTTTCCTCCTAGTTGTAGGACTTCCACTCAGCCAGCGTTCCTGTGGTTCTGGGTGATGTCCCTTCCGTCTTTTGGTTTCACTTTTGAAGTAGTTGTTCAAAGCAGCAAACTCCGGCGTTAACCTATGCCGCCATCTTGGTTCCAAGAGATAACATATATTAAAGATAAAGAATTTCACCAAAAAACTGGAATGTATAAAATATTTAAATGGAAATTCTGGGCCTGAAAAATATAATAACTGAAATTAAGAATTCAGTAGGTGGCTTTAACAGCAGATTAGACACAACAGAAAAGAAGATTAGTCAACTAAAAGACAAGTCAATAGAAAAATATCCAGCCCTGGCTGGTTTGGCTCAATGGATAGAGTGTCAGCCTGTGGAACAAAGGGTCCCGGTTTTGATTCTGGTCAAGGGCACATGCCCAGGGTTGCGGGCTCAATCCCTGGAGAGGGGGCAGGGGAGGCATGCAGGAGGCAGCTAATCAATGATTCTCTCTCATCATTGATGTTTCTATCCTTCTCTCCATTTCCCTTCTTCTTTCTGAAATCAATAAAAACAATTTTAAGCCGAAACCGGTTTGGCTCAGTGGATGGAGCGTCAGCCTGCAGACTGAAGGGTCCCAGGTTCGATTCCAGTCAAGGGCATGTACCTGGGTTGCGGGCACATCCCCAGTAGGAGATGTGCAGGAGGCGGCTGATTGATGTTTCTCTCTCATTGATGTTTCTACCTCTCTATATCTCTCCCTTCCTCTCTGTAAAAAATGAATAAAATATATTTTAAAAAAACAATTTTAAAAAGGGGGTGGGGGTGAGCAGAGAGCAAATAGAACAGAAGCACTAGTTTAAAAGATAATGGCCACACCTGGCACCCAGATCTTAGTTTCTAATGCCATTCTCCAATAAAATGAACCAGGGCTCCTTGGAGAAGTGGCTGATTCTAGGCTGGGGAGGGAATGAATAAATATGGAGTATCTTATAGTGCAAGTAAGCAAGAAAGTGCTCAAAAAAATCACAACAGTAGAGTATGACAAAGGGACACAGGAGTCAACTGAAAGCTCAAATGGTCAAAGCTGGAACACTTTCAGTAACAAAAGTAATGCTGAATTATAATCCACAGTATAAAAATCCATGAGTACATACTGAAATAAGTAAATGACTGAATAAAGAAATAGAAGAAAAAGAGACAAATCTGTGCTGAAAATTTCCAAATAATTTATGTAGCTACTCTGCCCTCAAGGAGGTAGAGCATAACTCCCTGCTCCATAAATGTGGGCTTCACATAGTGATTTTGTATAGTATGAAAGGGGAAGAAAGAGTAATTTTACAGGGGAAAACCTGACAAACATTACCTGAGGCACGGAGCAAGGTTAACATTAATGGTAATATGTCATGTTGATAATATGTACCCTGATATGATATGTTATGATGAAAAAAAGCACTTTACCTCTGTGATCTTCCTCCCAAGAACCTATTAACCTAGATAATCACAAGTGGACAAATCCCAATTGAGGGAATTTCTACATAATACCTAACCAGGACTTTTCAAAACTGTCAAGGTCATCAAAACCAAGGAGAGTCTGAGTAACTGTCATAGCCAAGAGGACCCTAAAGAGACATGAAATGTGATATCCTAGATAAGATTCTAGAACAGAAAAAGGACAGTAGGTAAAAACTAAAGAATTAAGTATGGACTCTAGTTAATAATAATGCACCAATATTGGTTCATTAGTTGTGACAAATGTATCATTAACATCCTACTATACTAACGTAGGATGTTAATGACAGAGGAAACTAGATGTGGAGTATCTGTACTATTTCTCCAACTTTTCTACAAATCTAAAATAATCCTAAATAAGAAGTTTATTTTTAAAAAGATAACAGGTAACTGTTCCATAAAAAGACCGTATAGGCAAAGCGGCCCTAAAGGGCAGAGACCGAAGAATGAGACTGAAAAGTCCAGTTTATGAGGTAATAGGAAACACTTGTCTTGACTGGCTGCAAAACAGTCAAATCTCCATCTTTCCCCTCCAAGACCACCATCTTTCATCCCCACTCAGAGACAGACCTACATGCTCCAAAAGGACTGCATGGGTGGCCAGGGGGGACAAAGAAGCCAGACACCAGCAGACCCTGGTGCTGGAGGGCACTAAGAGAGGTAACTTCTGGAGCTTCTTGCTGCAGAGGAAGAAGTAATGAAAGCTCTGTGACTAAATGGAAGCCTCTGGACACATTCCAGAGTCCTGGGAAGAGAGGTCAAAGGTCTGGAATCATTCACTCAGAAACTAAGCAGATGGATTCATTTCAAGATGGAGTCAGCTCTGTCCACACACTAAGAATTTCCCCAAGCTTATACAAACAAGATTCAGTGGCCCACAGATTCCATGGGCTCTGAGAACCCCATGCTAATGAATAAGAAGAAAATCATATACACCAGAGGAAAAAAAAAACAATGACGAAAACATTCTAATGTGGCTAGAAAGAAAAAAGACATCACCTCCAAAGGAACAATAAGACTTATAGCTGACTTCTCAACAGAAACAATGGAAACTGGAAGACAGCGTAATTATATCTTTAAAGTGCTGCAAATGGAAGGGCACGTACATTTCCTTCTATCTCTTTTCCTTAAGGAATGTAAAGTAGTACTGAGCCATCTTCAACCATGTAAAGGAGAATAAGCAGAGCAACAAGACAGAGGAGCCTACGTCCTTGACCCCAGTAAGGCACCACTCCATGCTTGGTCTGCTACCTGGTGTAGTATGTTTTGAGAAGAGATATATGCCTTCTGTTTTATTTAAAAAGGAAAAAAAAGAATCAGGAGTTAACTTGAAGATACTACTAATTGCAAAAGATGGGACAATTTAGACATCAATAAGGATAATAACCACAATGGATTTAAACACATCAAATATATTTAAAACCATGGGTTCATAGATAGAAAAAAAGAGGACTCATTGGTAACCTCTGGAAGATGCTAGGGAACCAATTCATTCTTCTGAATATTATTAAAATTATCCTCCCTTCCCTGTACAAGCTAAACCTCACTGTAATGAAACAGTTGAAAGAAAAGTCATTCTTAATAGAATTTCAGTAAATAAATAAAGAACAATGGTAGAATTAGAAGAGCACTATTTTGTAACCTCTGATGAATAATGGATCTAGGACAGCTGCTAAAACTATTAATGGTGAAGCTGATAGGGAACTTTACAATAGATGGAACTGTCTGACAACATCTGAACTCTATGATCAATCTTAACAAAAAACGGACAACCAGACATTTTCTGCCTCCTGATGAGATGCAATAGAATGCATACTAAATACCTATGTAATATTCTTGCCCAAAACTCAAATCTCCAGCTGATTAAGACTACATCTAACTACTTATTTACAAGGAAAGAGGAGATATAAGACATAGTAAACAATACCAGGCACCACAATCAGAAAATGCCAGAATATAGGTAGGACACTCTGTAAGACAAACAACACAATTTCTTCAACAAATAAATGGTAAGGTAAAAAAAGACAGAGCTAGAGCAAAAAGAGGGAGAGAAGTTATATATTAAGAGAAATTTAAGAGATTATCAACCAAATATAATGTGTGGACTTTGCCTGGATACTAATTTGAACCAACTGTAAAATACATATATACAGACAGACCAACACACATACACACACATATATATGAAACAACTGGGGATATCTGAGTGCTAATTGAGTATTTTATAATATTAAGGACTAACAATATTTAGATGTGATATTTTATTATATTAAAAGGGTCCTTATAGTTTAGACATATATACTGTTGTATTTACAGATGAAATGGTATGATGACTGGGATTTGCTTCAAAATAAGCTGGAGGGGGCAGTGGATATATAAATGAAACAACATAGGTATGTGTTGATAACCTTTCAAGCCAAGTAATAGATCGATGGGAGTTCCTCAGTCCCTACACTTGCATATGTTTGAAATTTTAGACAATAAGATTTTTAGAACCAAGGGGGTAGAGGGAGGACTTGTATGCCATGCTTTAGAGTTCAGCCTGATCACATTTAACCAAGTCATTTTAAAGGAATTGTTACCTGACACGATTTGAAATAAACTCTATATAGAGTCTGTGGAGGGAAAGTAAGGTGTACTCCTGGGAGATTGGCCTGGTATGCAAAATGAATTGTGGAGGAGGGAGATCAGAGTCCAGGAGTGCTGATAAGGGGCTGCTGCCAAGTATTCCCGGCATCCAGATTACAGTGCATGCAATGGGAGAGAGGAATGGCTACGTGAGATAAAAGCAGACTCTGAAGTTCGGAGCCTGAGTCAGTAGGACCTTGGTGATACTGCGAGAGACAAAGAAGTTAAAGTGACAAGCTGATTTAAGGAGAGGAAGGAAAGGAAATTTGGAACTCTTAACATGTTAAATCTGGGGTGACAGAATTGTAAAGTATTTCTGAGCCTCTCTGTGGTCAGGAAATCTCCTGAAGCCTTTTGAACAAATGGTAGAGAACACCATGGTGAAGAGTACTGTGCTAGGAGTCAGACGTCTGAATTCTATTAGTGACCCTGACAGCAGCCATATCTATAATGTTGAGCAAATTATGCTGAATCTCATAAGTGTCATCATAAAATAGGGGAACTAGACACTAGAAAATATCTGTAGTGCCTTTCAAATTTAACATTCTATAGTGAAAATTCTCAGTGATATTATCTACAAGGTATTTTTTAATTCATTCAACAAATATTTTAGCATTTTCTTACAAAACTAGAGGCCCAGTGCACAAAAATTCCTGCACTCGGGGGGGGGGGGAATCCCTCAATCCGGCCTGTGCCCTTTCGCAGTCCAGGACCCCTTGGGGGATGTCCACCTGCCGCTTAGGCCTGCTCCCCAAGGGATCGGGCCTAAGCTGGCAGTCAGGCATCCCTCTGGCAGCTCAGGAGCCCTTGGGAGAGGGCTCTTGCCACCACCACTGCACTTGTAGCCGTCAGCCTGGCTTGTGGCTGAGCAGAGCTCCCCCCTGCATTGAGCGTTTGCCCCCTGGTGGTCAGTGCGCAAAATAGCGACCAGTCATTCCCAGTTGTTCCATCATTAGGATCAATTTGCATATTACCCTTTAATTATATAGGATACTATACTAGGCACTGTTTACAAATGGAAACAAGAGATTAACACTTGTGCATGGGAAAAGACAAGAAATACATATTTTGAAATCGTCCATACAGAAATGAAAGTTTGAGGTCATGAGAATGAATGAGCTCATTGAGAAAGCATATAGAAGAGCAGAAGAATAAGAACTGAGCCTTGAAGAAAGCTCATAGCTGGGGATAGAGGGAATAAAGAGGACCCAGTGAAGAAAAGAGAATAATCAGTTAGAAAAACAAGAGAGAAACAAGTTAGACAAGTGATGTCAAGGCCAATAAAACCAGAGTGAATTTTCAGAAACAGAAGCCCAGGCAAACACAAGAGCTAAGAAAGAGCTTTTAGATTTGCTAATAAGGAGGTCTCAGGCAATTTTAAATAAATTTATTTTGAATTATGGTAGGACCAAAAATTGGGAAATAAGGAATATGGGAGGAAACACATATACATAGTCTCATACTTTCTTTGGGAACATCTATATATATAAAAGCTAAGTGACAGGACCACCAGAATGACCGAAACGACCGGTCGCTATGACGCGCACTGAGGCTGGCCAACTGGCCCAATGGGGGTGGGCCAACCTCCCGCAGACCTTCCCCCCAACCGGCCGGCCCTGATCGGCCCCAATTGGGGTGGGCTGACCAGACCCCACCCATGCACAAATTCGTGTACAGGGCCTCTCGTATATGCACTTATCAGCCTACAGATACTATGAAAAGTGAATTACCCAATGAAGCTCACCCAAACTGTCAACCTCACTGTTCAGAACCAAGATCTCTTGGGTTCACAGCTGCATTTTGTTATGCTGTCCTTTACTCTCACTTGCAAAACACAATCATACTGAATTGTGAAGAGGATGACTACCTCATAAGAAACATAAGAATGAAATCAAGAAGGAAAAACAATGCCCTAGCTGGTTTGGCTCAGTGGATAGAGCATTGGCCTGTGGACCTAAGGGCCCCAGGTTCAATTCCAGTCAAGGGCACATGCCAGGGTTGCGGGCTCAGCCCAACGTGCAGGAGGCAGCCAATCAATGATTCCCTCTCATCATTGATATTTCTCTTCCTCTCTGAAATAAATAAAAATATTTTTTAAAAAGAAGGAAAAAGCAATTACTCACAATACTCCTTCACCTCTTTGTTCTCCAATAACTACTTGCACCACCATTTTATATCGGTCAAATCCCATTGCTAGAAAGAAAGAAAAAAATAAGAATGTTATCTGTAAGCAAATATATGGTAAAATTACTTAATGAAGGCAAATTTGCCTGGAAAAGAACATAAGCATTCAGTCTACAAGCACTTACTGAGTATGATGATAAGTTTGGGAGTCAGAGAGACCTGAGGACAAATCCTAACAATAAGCTTAGTATGTAACTTTATACAAGCAAAATCCTGAAAATTCTCACTAATAACAAATTTGGAGAGAAGAAAACTGAATGGATATGTTTATCTTCCCTGGTTTCTGACCAGTGAATAGTGGAAACAGTAACAACAACAACAATGTGAAATGGGCAAAGTTGAAACAGAGCTAACTCTCTTTAATGAAAGTAAAAGCTTCAGGATTATATAGTAAACTAGAGGCCCAGTGCACAAAATTCATTCACTTGGTGGGGGGGAGGGGTGGTCCCCTCAGCCTGGACTGCACCCTCTCGCAATCCAGGAGCCCTCAGGGGATGTCTGACTGATGGCTTAGGCGGGGAGTGGGCCTAAGCCATCAGTCGGACATCCTTAGCACTGCCGCAGAGGCAGGAGAGGCTCCCGCCGCCACTGCTGCTGTGAGTCCGGCTACTGGCTGAGTGGTGCTCCCACTGTGGGAGCACACTGACCACCAGGGGAAGCTCCTGTGTTGAGCATCTGCCCCCTGGTGGTCAGTATGCATCATAATGACCGGTCGTTCTGCTATTCAGTAGATTTGCATATTAGCTTTTTATTATATAGGATTAGGCAAACAACCTGGACACAACAGGTACCCTTCCATGTGGGACATGAACCCTAATTAAGGATACTTAACAAAATCTCAGAAGAAGTTAGAGCCCAAGCTATTTTTTAAAAAAACACTGCACATAGGCCCTGGTCAGGTTGCTCAATTGGTTGGAGCATAGTCCCATGTACCAAAAAAAGTTGCAGGTTCAATTCTAGATCGGGGAGTGTACAGGAGGCAACCCATCAGTGTTTCTTTCTCACATCGATGTTTCTTTCTCTCCAACCAACTGAGCCACCAGACCGGGCAAATGAGCATGTATTTTTAACAATAATTTTAACAGTGAATTTTCATTAAAATTTAAAGAAAATGCTAATATACTAACAATTAATATGGGTGATGAAAATACATAGAATATTTTTTATACTTTTTTATTTTTTTTCATTTCAAAAAAATTAAGACATTAAAAAATTAAGACACCAAATATTAAATAGTATTTACCATTAAGTAATTAAAATTTTTATACTTTTTAAAAAATGTGTCTATACAGTAGTCCCCGCTTATCTGCAGTTTTGCTTCCCGCAGTTTTAATTTTCCTGTCAATTGCAGTAGATAATATCAAATGGAAAATTCCAGAAATACACAATTCATAAGTTTGAAATTGTGGACCCATCTGAATAGCATCATGAAATCGCACACTGACCCATTCTGTCCCACCCAGGCCTTGAATCATTCCTTTGTCCACATACTGTATTCAATACCCACCCTTTAGTCACTCAGTAGCCGTCTTAGTTATCAGATCCACTGTATAGGTATTGCAGTGCTTGTATTCAATTGACTTATTTTACTTAAATGATAGCCCCAAAGCACAAGAGTAGTGATGCTGGCAATTCGGATATGCCAAAGGGAAGCCGTAAAGTGCTTCCTTTAAATGAAAAGGTGAATGCAACACAGTAAGATGTTTTGAGAGAAAGACACCACATTCACGTAACTTTCATTACAATATATATTGTTATAACCATTCTATTTTTTTTCATGGTTTTCATGTCCTTCTTTTATTATTCTGTAAAAGGTAACAAAATATACAGAACATAGTTTTCCCTTTTTTAACTAATATAATCATTCTATTTTATCATGTTAATCTTATAGTGCCTGAGTTATAAGTTAAACTTTATCGCAAGTATGTATGTACAGGAAAAAACATAGTATATATAGGGTTTGGTACTATCATTGGTTTCAAGCATCCAAGAGGAGTTTAGAACATATCCCTTCAAATAAGGGCACACTACTGTATAGTCCAGGTTAATTATAATGAAAATGTATTATTATTACAAAGATATTTCTTCTTTCCAAAGAGTGATATTTTTTAAAAAGGATAGCTAGAAAGAGAGGGCTTTTCAGATGGTACAAAAAATTTTTTAAAAAATACATTTTTACTAGTTTCAGAGAAGAAGGGAAAGGGAGAGAGATAGAAACATCAATGATGAGAATCATTGATCAGCTGCCTCCTGCACGCCCCACACTGGGGATCAGGCCCACAACCTGGGAATGTGCCTTGACCCAGAATCAAACTATGACCTCCTAGTTCACAGGTCAACTCTCAACCACTGACCCACACCTGCCAGGGCGAGATGGTATAACATTATTAATAAGAGAGAGAAAGATAAAAAAACGGTAAGGAAAGCACAAGATTTGCTCTGCACATGTAGAGTTTGGCAGCAGTAGAGGGTTGAGTAGGGTAGTGAATGGCAGGCTGAGGAGCTGATATCTTGGTGGGAAAACAGCCAGGAATTACTAGTACAGGGGAAAGGACCCCTGTACTTCCTGGGTTTTCTGCGTATTTGGATTTCCTGGATAGTGATTCCATACAATGTCTTACTTCACATCTTTATTCTTTCCCATCATCTGCAAAAAACTACATATAAAAAGTTACCATATAATTGAGGAGACTAGACATTAAAGAAAAATGTGTCTTTAATAGAATCCACAGCTTATGTCCTTTGTTTAAAGATGGGGAAGGAGACAGATGGGTAAAATTGAATGTTTGAAGGGAACAAGTCATTTCTAACGATCGCCATTCTTACCTTTTAATTTATCTTTAATCGTTTCTGATAGACGCTTTGTGAGCGGAGGTGTTTCTTCTGGGGAGTACTCAGCGGTTGCCAGCTCCTCCTTGAGCACAGCATGGATGCAGTCTTTAACCACGGAGGGTCTGAACCTGAACGAGACGGTTTAAACATCTAATTGGTGACTCCAAAACCCCAGCTTACCTTCCCAGCTCAACTTCCTCTAGCTCTTTGTCATTAGAACATTTCATCCTTTTTCATATTGTTTATTATAAAAGTAATAAAAAAAAACGAGTAAAGAAAGTAAGTCTTCTCTCTCCCCTGAACTCCAGACCACATATTCCAACACATATTCCATCTGGATGTCTAGTAGGCAACGCAAATGTAAACATCCAACACTGAGCTTCTGATTGTCTCCTTTCCCCACACTAGGTCCTCCTGCAGTCACCTCCAGTCTTCCAGGTGCTGAAGCCACAAAATTTGGTGTCAGTCTTGTTACTTTTCTCTCTCACAGCCTGTATCCCATTAATAAGCAAATCTTATCAGTTCTACCTTCAAAATAATCTAAAATTCATTCTCACCAACCAACTGCCACCACCTTGCTCCAAGCTACCATTACTTCTTGCCTGGACTACAATGACCTCCTAACCAGTCTCTCTGTGTCTGCCTTTGTCCCCAAATCCTGTTCTCAACACAGCAACTGGACTGATCCTGTTAAACTCTGTGCCAAATCATGACACTCCTCTATGCCAAACACCCCACATAGTTCCTACATCAGAGTAAAAGCGATATCCTAACTGTGATCTGCAAGGTCCCATATGATCTACCCTACAAAACTCTGCGACCTTGTTTCCTACCACTTTCCTCCTAGTTCTCTCCACTCAGGCCCCACTGGCCTTCACTATGTTCTTTAACCACACCAGGCATGCAAACTTCAGAGCTACTGTACTTATTGTTAACTTCTGCCTGAACTCCAATTCCTCCTTTTATGCATAGCTAACTCCCTCACTTCTTTCAAGTCTTTATTCAAAAGTCACTTTTCCGCCCGGCTGGCATGGCTCAGTGGTTGAGCATTGACCTATGAACCAGGAGGTCAAGGTTTATTCCTGATCAGGGGACATGCCCGGGTTGTGAGCTTGATCCCCAGTGTGGGGCATGTAGGAGGCAGCTGCTCAAGGATTCTCTCTCATCATTGATGTTTCTATATTTCTCTTCTTCTCCCGTCCTCTCTGAAATCAATAAAAAAATATATATTTTTAAAAGTCACTTTTCCTAGTCACCCTCTCTAAAACTTCAAACCACCCTCTTACAATATCACTTTATATCTCCCTTCCTGGTACTTATTACTATTTGATGGTGCACCAGTGGGGTCCCTCGGCCTGCCCTGCGCCCTCTCGCAATCTGGGACATGCAATCCAGGACCCCTCGGGGGATGTCAAAGAGCCGGTTTCCACCTGATCCCCGCAGGTCAGGCTGAGGGACCCCACCAGTGCCCAGTACCGGGCCTCTAGTATATTATAACACTAAGTTCCTTTTCTGGGCTAGATAGTCTATAGCTGATTTGTCTATCAAGTGCCAAGTTACCAGAATGTTTTAAGTTTTGAGTTTATAATGTGGTTTAATATTTGGTAGTACTAGTGGCCCCTTATTACATTTTAACAGTATTTTCTTTGGTCTTCTGCCTGTTTATTCTCACAGATGAATTTTGGAACCATTGACAAATTTACAGGATTTGATCTGTTCAAAATGTGGTCTCCCTATTAACAAACATACTATATCTGGCTTTTCTCTTAAGCCTTTTCCATTCTCAGTAAATGTTAAAAGTTTTCTTCAAACAAGTCAGAAATAATTTAATAGGATTATTCTTATATAACATTTTTTGTGAATCATGTTCTGCACTGTTTTACAGCAGAAACACTGGTGAATGTCATTCTATGCTTTTAGAAAACTTTACAAAAATAACTGAACATATCTCTTTTTTGTATCCATTCTACTCACCAGTGTTTATCACATTATAATAAAAATTCCTGGCTTCCAATATTTGCCAAGCATTTGATTCAGCAATCAGATTTTAAGCAACAGAGAAAGAGCTTGGGAACCTTGTGAAAATAAAGTTAGTGATGTATCCCACAGGTGTAGCAGATAGCAGACTGTCCTCAGCACTAGACTGTGTGCTTGGGCCTCCACATACATTCAGGTCCCCTGCCCTGCAGAGAAGTAAGCTATTCTGGCACACGTATGCACACAGTAAACTTCAAAATTCGGCTGAATGACATTCGACGCAAGCCGCTTGTTTTCTTTTTTTCTTTTAAGTAATGTCTCTTTTTAAAAATATATTTTATTGATTTTTTTACCGAGAGGAAGGGAAAGAGAGAGTTAGAAACATCAATGAGAAACATCAATCAGCTGCCCCCTGCACATCCGGATGTGCCCTTGACCGGAATCGAACCTGGGACCTTTCAGTCCGCAGGCCGAGGCTCTATCCACTGAGCCAAACCGGTTAAGCCAAGCCGCTCGTTTTCTGCTCCTCTCTTTTCCATCCACCTCCTTTTCCTGTGTTCACGTCCTGGGTCTCCTAGATTCAGAGCTAACCACCCCCACTGTGTAACCTTAAGCGCTGCAGATCTCTAACACTACACCTGCAGGTCGGGTCCTCTGCTGCCCCCTGCAGCTGAAGCCAAGAAGAACAGCCCCACCCCTCCCTCGTCAGCTCCGCCCCGCCCCGCCCTCGTCAGCCCCGCCCTCGTCAGCTCCGCCCCTCCCTCTCAGCCCCGCCCTCGTCAGCCCCGCCCCGCCCTCGTCAGCCCCGCCCCGCCCCAGCCCGCTGCTCCCCCGCCTCCCTCTCCCCGGGATCCTGCCCGACACCCAGGCTTCCAGGCGAGCTCTGCCTGCCCGGCCCAGCAGTCCCGCAGGTCGCCCCACTGCCACCCGTCCTGTACCCGCCTTTGCTGGAAAACGGGCCGCAGAATATAGGTGTTCTCGGACTTCCCAGAGATCTTGTCAGCCTCAAGCGTCCCCTCTGTCCCAGAGACGGACGCACCCACGGAGACGGACACAGCCCCCGACGAAGCCATGGCCGGGGCTTCTCGGCCCGGCGGGTCTCGCGATGAGGAGCTGCTGGTTGCGGCCCTGAGCCGGGAAACTGTCGCCAAGGCAACAGGGCCGCCCTCGGCGGTGACGTGCGCGGGCCGCGCGCACACTCGGCTGAGCGGCTCCCTCCTCCGAGGGCTCTTCCCCGCGCCTGCGCACCGCTGCTGGGCAGACCCGGCCAAGAACGCCGGACTGTAGTTTCGGCCCAAATTGAGGTAGTTCTGCCTTGGTTTACAAAATATTTTATTACGCACTAGCTCTTATTAACCGCTTCACAATCTTAAGAAATTGACACGTGCCCTGCCCGTGTGGCTCAGTGGTTGGGCCTCGACCTAAGAACCAGGAGGTCACCGTTGAGTTCCCAGTCAGGGCACTGAAAAGGTTGAAGAGAATAAACCAGGGCAGAGAAAAACTTATTGTGCTTAGCAGACATCTTGCAGAAAGCTGCAGCCTTGAGCACAGCATAGCTCGGATAACCAGAAGACACCTGGCATGGGAGGAACCAAGGACGGCCGGACCCTTCCGTCAGCAGAGCGGCTCTCTTCGCTGATGCCTTTCTCGGTCTCAGCCCACCTGCACTCAGGCGTTCGGGAATAAAATCTTTTTTAATACATGATGGCCTCATGTCATAGGTGCGCAACCCCGGCCCACGCCGAACCTTTCAGGCACATGAGGACCATGCAGGAGGCAGCCGATCAATGATTCTCTCTCATCAGTGATGTTTCCATCTCTCTCCCTCTCCCTTCTTCTCTGAAATTAATAAAAAAATATTTTAAAAATAAACTGACATGAACCCTGAGACCCATAGAGGTCCAAAGATACACAGCTAGTGAGCATCAGACCCCTGGCCGCATGCACAGCCGGGAATGTCAGGCACACAGTGTATGCTCAGTGTACACCACTTACTGAACTGCTCTGACGCTAGTGAGCTGGGGGGTTAACCAGCTCAGGGCGCTGTGACAAAACACCACAGACTGGGTGGCTTTAACAACAGGAATTTATTCTCTGGAGGCTGGGAGTCCAGGATCAAGGTGCTAACACGGTTGGTGCCTGAGGCCTTTCTCCTTGGCTTGCAGTTGGCAACCTTCTAGCTATGTCCTCCATGTCCTTTTCTCCGGTGCTCGTGTGGAGAGAGATCTGGTATCTCATCCTCTTCTTATAAGGATGTCAGTCCTCCTGGATTAGAGTCCTTCCCTTATGGCCTTGTTTAACCTTAATTAGCTCCGTAAAGGTCCTATCTCCAAATAAAGTCACATTGGGGGTTAGGGCCTCAACCTGTGAGTTTGGGGTGGGGGGTAGGGACATAGAGTTTAGTCCATAACTACTGATGAATTTAGAAGATAGGGGCTCAAGTACTGACTTTACCTGAACCTAACTGAGTGCTCTGGGGAAGCAAGTCCATTATCCTGTAGGAGCCTTCACTTCTCTGTGGGTTACATGTGGCAACTTTTATGGGGTTGTTAAGCTGAAATGAGATCATGGCTGGAGGACATTTTATGGACTAAGTTCTTACACAATAAAAATGACAATTATTCCTTCTATTAATATGTCATGCAGTTTACAATGTGATTTAAAATGCATAATATCATGCAACATACTTGCAAGGAATTATTATTGCTATAATTACCACAGGAATACCTAAAAGGGAAGTCTGTTTGTGATTGATACCCATAAACCCTAGTTGCAAAAAGGATTCAAGGCAGTTTATGATGAAAGCCGTGTCCGTGAAGTGGCATTGCCTACGGCTTCTCACAGAGGCTGCAGAAAAGGCCCAGGAAGGCGTTGAAGAAGTGAGTGACCACCAGGAGAACCTGGAGGAGGCTGATGCACAGGAGAGCGGAGAAGAAGGACACGTGCCAAATGACAGCCTTCAAAGGCTCCAGGCAGACCGAGTTCCAGAGGGAATGGTCGTATAAATAATTCCTGTTCCCACAAATAAAGAGACAGAGGTTGATGAACAAGTAAGAAATGCCAAATTAGCAACCTCAACAGGCAGCCAGGGCCTCCCCCAGCTCAGGTCACAAGCCTAGACTCATTCTCGAGGGTGACCATTGTTGCTGCATTTGCAATGTTTGAGCATCAGAGGGGTGAGATGCTAGAATGCATCACCAAAAGGAGTTCGTAGTCTCTCTCTTTTTCTCTCTCTCTCTCTCTCTCCCACTCTCCTTCCCCCCTCCCCCCAATCTCTCTCTCTCTCTCTCTCTCTCTCTCTCTTTCTCTGAAAAGGCTGAAAATCCATTCAGGTCTCCATCCATTTACCTGTCGTGTAGGTCTTTGAATGGGTAACCATATTTCCAAGCTTGCGTCTGGTTGAAGGATGAGACATCGAACATGCAAAATGGACCATCTTTCAGGGCTACTCCAGAAGTAATAAAGCAAATCAAGGCTCCAAGCAAAGCCAGGCCGCTTGATAATAGAGCAGCGAGCATCTGCAGAGGGAGAGAAAAAATAGTGAGCCCTGGCGGGCATGGATCGTGGTTAGAGCATCGGCCGCCAAGCGGAGGGTAGCGGGTTCAATTCCAGTCAAAGCCATGTACCTGGGATGCGGGTTCCCCTCCCTGGTTGGATGAGCATGTGAGGGAGGCAACCACTTGATGTGGCTCTCTCACATCTCTCTCTCTCTCTCTCTCTCTCTCTCTCTCTCTCTCTCTCTCTCTCTCTCTCTTTTCTCTCTCCCCCCTCTCTCTACCCCTCTCCTGTCCCTTCCACTCTCTCTAAAATTAATGGAAAAAATATCCTCCATTGAGGACTAACAAAAAAGAAAAGAAACAGTGAGTCTGAGTTGGGGTCGTGACTAGGTGACTTGTAGAAACTTCTCTGGTGCTCAGGCTGTCTCCATGATATCACACAGGGCTACTCCCACCCGTGGCACCTCCTTTCAAGCTTGACCAAGGAAGGGTGGCTGCTGAGGGGCCACAGGGTAGAGCTAGGAAGGGGTGGAAGAGAAAGAACTGAGAAGGGGGCACACTGGCACTTGAGCCTGGATCTGCCTGTGTCCGTGGGCCCTCGGACCGATTCAGCAGGTTGGCATCAACAGCTTTTAAGCTCAGCCCTGACCGGTGTGGTTCAATTGGCTGGAGCATCGTCCTGCACGCCCACTGTGGGCTCAATTCCCTGTCAGGGCACGCACCTGGGCTGCGGGTTGGATCCCCGGTTGAGGCATTGATCAGTGTTGCTCTTTCACACCTTTCAGTGTTTCACACACAAAACTAAAGCTCAGACTTCATTCAGCCTCTGCGTTAAAGAGTCGGATTGTCGTTTGCCCTCTTCTGACTCTTTTAAGGCAAAGCTGTATTTTCTCCCATCCCATCCCTGACTCCAGTCTTGTTCAAATCAAGCATGAAAGGGAGGAAGCAGGGAAGGAGGGAGACAGGGACAGAGGAGAGGAGAAACAGAGAGAAACAGCAGTTGATTCTGAAATGACACGGGTCTGTCACTGTCCTTTTCTCGTCTGTACACTGCTCTCCCCTCCCAAAGAGAGCAATGAGCTTATTTTATGGCAGGATTTTAGCTCGCTTCCAAATTGTCTTCTTTCCCAGGATACTAGATCTTTTATTCTCCTTTCCACAGAATACATATTTTAAAATTACAAAACACACGTATAAATAGTTTTTATACAGAATCATAGTTTTCCCCCACTGATGTCAAGCTGGTTTGAAGCTTGGGAGGGCACAGAGAAAGGTTTTGTTTGTTTGTTTTTATCAATTTGAGAGAGGGTAAGGGAGGGAGGGAGGGAGGGAGGGAGGGAAGGGGGAGAGAGAGAGACAGAGAGAGAGAGAGAGAGAGAGAGAGAGATTTATATTGTTCCACTTATTTATGCACTAATTGGTTGATTCTTGTATATACCCTGACCTGAGATCAAACCCGCAGCCTTGGTGTATCAGGACGATGCTCTAATCAACTGAGCTACCCAGGCAGGGCCAGGTGCGTGGTAAGCTTTGACTCTAAGTTAAAAGATTCAAGATTAATTGCTCTGATGTAAGCCTAGGACAGTAATTCTCAAAATGTGGTCCCTGTCCCAGCAGCGTCAATCACCTCACCTGGAAACTTGTTAACAATGCAAAATTTCCCTCTCCATCCCAGGCCTACTGAATCAGAAACTCCCGGGGGAGGGGGGGGGGAGTGCAGGGGGGGACCCAGCAACTGGTGTTTTAACAGACCTTGCGAGGGTTCTGGTGTATCTCAACCTGAGAACCATTCCCTTAGGGGAAAACAGATGTGACTGAGAACAGACAGTGAGTGAAATGTGTGGGTGCTTATATTTAATTCTTTAGCATATTCTGAATCAGGGGGTTCCCACTATCAGGGTGGCAGATACCAAAGTAGGCTGTGGGGTTACTGTAAGGAGGCCACCAATCCACATGTCTGAGAATGAATAGGCAACATAATGTGTAAGAAAACAGAGTTTTCAAATAAACATAGATGCTACTGTGATTAATAAAGTGCAAATGTATTTGGGCCTCAGTTTCATTATCTGTAAAATGGGGAGGTTAGACTAGAATCTAGTCCTTAGATGATCTCTGGAGAACCTTCCAGCTCACAGAAAAATTTAAACAAAATAGGCAAGAAATTTTCTTTCAAAAACATATGATTACGCCCTAGCTCAGTGGTCGGCAAACCGCGGCTTGTGAGCCACATGCGACTCTTTGGCCCCTTGAGTGTGGCTCTTCCACAAAATACCATGTGTGGGCACGCACTTACAGTGTGATTGAAACTTCATGGCCCATGCACAGAAGTCGGTTTTCGGAAAGGAGATAGACAAAACAAGTATACAAGACGAGTGTGGATGGGAGAGTTGGAAGGGGTCGACCTCAGCGAACGTACCTCAATCAGATTGAGGACGTTTTTAGCAAAGGCCAGCTTAGGAGTACCCTAATTAAGTTAATAACAATGTACCTACCCATATAGTTTAAGTTTAAAAAATTTGGCTCTCAAAAGAAATTTCAATCGTTGTACTGTTGGTGTTTGGCTCTGTGACTAATAAGTTTGCTGACCACTGTCCTAGCTGGTTTGGCTCAGTGGATAGAGTGTCAGCCTGCAGACTGAAAGAGTCCCAGGTTCAATTCCAGTCAAGGGCACATGCCCGGGTTGCGGGCTCGATCCCCAGTACGGGGCGTGCAGGAGGCAGCCAATCAATGATTCTCTCTCTCTCATCATTGATGTTTCTATCTCTCTCTCTACCTCTCAATTTCCTCTCTGAAATAAATAAAAATATATTAAAATTATAAAACAACATGATTGCAATGTACATAACTCATGTTCATATTGTTCAATAAGGTAAAACAACAGTTCTCACATGTGTATAGACATTTATGGTTCATTACAACATTCATGGTTCATTACGACATCCATGGTTCATTACGACATTCATGGTTCATTACGACATTCATGGTTCATTACGACATCCATGGTTCATTACGACATTCATGGTTAGTTAAATAACAGGGTCATCGACTTGATTCTGTGAACCCCCATTTTACAGATGAGGACCTGAGGCTCCGAAAAGTTAAGCCACTCGCCCCAGAGCTTAGGGTGACTAAGGGGCATGATCAGGACCTGACTTCAAACCCCAAGACCAAAATTGCCTTTTCACCACTCGGCCTCTGAAGTAATGGGATGTGGGGACGTTCTAGGTATTAGAAGAGTGAAGTCTGGTGCTTACGCTTCGGCAGGGCCCACTCTTACTGAAGCAGCCGTATCGCCAGCCCATCAAGGAGATGAGGGTGGCTGCAGTGAGTACCTGGGAGAGGAGAAAGAGCGTTAGGACGAGACTGGGTAATGGACACTTCTTGCCGCCACCTGTGGCTGTTGCACCAGCGTGGTTGGGCACCTCCCGGGGACTTGATGATCCTCTCTTTCCCAGAGGGTTTGGTTTTGCCTGTCAGGGCCCAGTTTTGGATGACTAGCCTGCCCTGACTCTGTTGATGGCAGCGTTCACACCTAGTGTGCCTAGTCCCAAATCCAGCAAGTCTTCCTAGACCAGTGGTTCTCAACCTTCCTAATGCCGCGACCCTTTAATACAGTTCCTCATGTTGTGGTGACCCCCAACCATAGAATTATTTTTGTTGCTACTTCATAACTGTAATTTTGCTACTGTTATGAATCGTCATGTAAATATCTGATATGCAGGATGTATTTTCATTGTTACAAATTGAACATAATTAAAGCATAGTGATTAATCACAAAAACAATATGTAATTATATATGTGTTTTCCGATGGTCTTAGGCGACCCCTGTGAAAGGGTCGTTCGACCCCCCAAAGGGGTCGCGACCCACAGGTTGATAACCGCTGTCCTAGACTCTTCTATCCTTGGAGTTGCTATAGACTCCAGACCAGCTTGTTAGATCAAACTCATTTGCAAGGAATCAAAACACTCCTCCCCCTTCACCTCCCTGCTTCATCCCTGGGGGCACTTTGGGAGTTCTCGCTCAGAGAACCCAGGACACTTACCATGAGGCCTCCTCCCCAGAGCCCAGAGCCCAGCATGGCATGCTTGCCAATGAGGCCCCTCAACAGGTAGGTCACATCCCAGTTAGGAAAGAGGAGCACCGTGTTGGCCCCAGCAGCAAACAGGGCTGTAGTCCCGAGGCTCAGCCCCAGGATGCGGGAGCAGGTCCTGGAGCATGCCATCCTGCAGGGAGAGCACAGTGTCCTGGAACGAAGGGAGGAGGGTCATGGTAGCTCTGCTACTGGGAGCATGGGGTGGGGAAGACAGACACAGATACTTCACCTCCCAGGGTCGGACAGAAGAACCAAGGTACGTGCTTAAAAACTCAGCCTCTTATAAATATCCCCCAATGGATAGGGTTTAATTGCTCCAATTTCTGCCAACTTCGACTCATACAGACATTCTCCTCATCCCATCATACAGTGAGTAGTCTTTGTTTCTGGCTTCTTTCACTTAGCATAATACTATTGAGGTTTATCCATGTTGTTGCATGTATCTGAGGGTTTTTTGTTTTTTATTGCCTAGTAGTATTCAATTGTATGTATATACCACAATTGATCTATTCACATCAATGTTTCTATCTCTCTATCCCCCTACCTTTCTCTCTCTGAAACCAATAAAAACATTTTTTTAAATGTTGCCCTTCAAAAGACATCATTAAGGACATGAAGAAGCAAAGCACAGGCTGGGAGAAAATACAATATACATTTTGTGAATATGTATGGGAATGTGAATACATAACATTTGACAAAGGACATGTATCTAAAACTCTATAATAAGAAGACAAACAATGATTAAAAAATGGGGAAAAGATTTGAATAGATACTTTGTTTCATCTCACAATATATATATATATATATATATATATATATATATATATATATATATATATATCAACTAAGAACATGAAAAGATACCCAACATGATTAACACAGGAAAATGCAAATTAAAACCAAAATAAGATCCTACTACACACCCACTGGAATTGTGATAGTTAAAAAGTTGGACTATACCAAGTGTCAGTGAGGATGTGGAGCAACTGGAACGCCCAGAGAGACCTGGTAATAATGCAAATGGTACCACCACTTGGGAAATAAACTTGGCAGTTTCTTATAAGGTTAAACATTCACTTACCGAATGATCGCGTAATTCCACTTCTACATATTTATCCAAGAGAAATGAAAACATCTGTCCACATAGAGACTAGTACTCGAATGTCCATAGCAGCTTTATTCATAACTAAAATTAGAAATATGAAAACATCCTAAGTGTCCACCAACAGATGAATGTGTATATACATACATGAATAACTATATTATTCAGCCATAAAAAGGAATGCAGTTCTGTAACATGCTAGAACTTGAACGAACTTTGAAAAATGAAATAAGCCAGACCCTAAAAGACAAATATGTATGATTCCACATATATGTATGAAATATACAGAATAGGCAAACTCATAGAACTAGAAAGATTAGAGATCACCAAGGATTGTAGGGAGGGGGGAATGGGAAGTTACTGTTTAGTGGTTACAGAGTTATTGTTTAGGGTTATGGAAATTTTTGGAACTAGGTAGTGGTGATAGTTACATAGCATTGTGAATGTAATTAATACCACTGAACTGTATACTTTAAAATGGTTAAAATAAACTTTGTTACATATATTTTACCATAAGAAAAAATCAATTGAAAATGAAAGGAGCTCTAGCTGGTTTGGCTCAGTGGCTAGAGCAGGGGTGGGCAAACTTTTTGACTCGAGGGCCACAATGGGTTCTTAAACCAGACCAGAGGGCCGGAACAAAAGTATGGATGGAGTGTTTGTGTGAACTAATATAAATTCAAAGTAAACATCATTACATAAAAGGGTACGGTCTTTTTTTTTTTAGTTTTATTCATTTCAAACGGGCCGGATCCAGCCCGCGGGCCGTAGTTTGCCCATGGCTGGGCTAGAGTGTCGTCCTGAGGACTGAAAGGTCCCAGGTTTGATTCTAGTCAAGGGCACATGCCCGAGTTGTAGGCTCAATTCCCAGTAGGGGGCGTGCAGGAGGCAGTCAATCAATGATTCTCTCTCATCATTGATGTTTCTATCTCCCTCCCCCTGCCTCTCTGAAATCAATAAAAATAAATTTTAAGAAATGAAAGGAAAAAAATGAGAACTCAGATGTTCATCAATGTGAATAGATAAATTGTGGTATATCCATACAATTGAGTACTACTAGGCAATAAAAAAGCAAAAAACTGCAGATACATGCAACAACATGGATAAATCTCAATAGTATTATGCTAAGTGAAAGAAGCCAGAAACAAAGACCACTCACCGTATGATTCTGTTTATATGAAATTCTAGAAAAAGTAAAACTAGTGACAGAAAGCAGATCCATGGTTGCCAAGGGCTGGGAATGGAAGAGGGGATTAATATAAGGGACATAGGAAACTTTTTGAAGGGATCAAAATGTTCTAAATCTAGATTCTGCTGGTAAATACACAACTACATGTATTGACAAAACTCATCTAACTACTCTGAAAATTAATGAATTTTATTATATTTTAATTATATATCAATGAAACTGATTAAAAATTAAAATGTCATGCCTATATAGTTATACAATGTCTTCTCCATACCTTTACTTATAGCCATTACAATCTTTTATATTTCCACTGATTTGTGAACTTCTTGGTTATATATATTATAAGCCCGTTGCACGAAGATTCGTGCAATTGACCTTCCTTCCCCTGGCTGCTGGCACCGGTTTTCCTCCAGCACCCGGGACCCAGGCCTTTGGTCCGGCTGCAGCGGAGAAGCCAAGCCTCTTCAGACTTCAGTCTTCAGTCTTCACTCCAAGCCTGTGTATGCAAATTAATCGCCATCTTTGTTGGGTTAATTTGCATAGTCACTCTGATTGGCTGGTGGGTGTAGCAGAGTGACACCAATTTGCATGTTTCTTTTTTATTAGTGTAGATATATATATATATATGAATGAAATAGAATAGGACTAGTAATATTAGGGTAAACTCACATCAATGTGGATCTGAAAAAAGGTCAATATCATGACTTCCTGAAGAAGTGGCCTGTTGCCACTTCGTATTCAGTGACATGTCTGTCTCATCTTAAGGGTCTTGACACTCCTCTCTAACACATGGTTTTGCACATAATATTTTTTAAATGTATGGATCATTCTCTCTCTCTGTCTCACACACACACACACACACACACACACACACATATACATATACATACACATATAATAAAATATTTCAGTGTTTAAAGAATTAAACATAATGTGTATAATATATTTGTACTTGTAAATTGTATGGGATAATTAAACATGTAAATACAACAGTTTACAAAGAGGCCATTACTGCTAATATTATGAAGCCCCAAGTGTGCCCTCTCTGATCCTATCATCTTTCTGGATCCCTTCCTAGGAATGACTACCCTAAATTTTTATTTTGTCCAGACTGATGTTTATGGTAGAGAGACTGATGCCAGACAGAGCACTGAGTAGGGCTCTTGATTGGGGGGTGCTCCTGCCCTTCTCCCTCATTCCCCAGCCTCCGCAGTCCTTGGTGACCTTTGCTCCCCCTGGTCTCGGAGCCCAAGCTCATCTCCGGGCTCCTGCCAACAGGGAAGTTCCTGCTTCAATGGCATTAGCATTTCAGTGTGATGAGTTGCCTTCCCCACGTGCCCTCTCCACGGCGTCTTCACTCTCTATGCCTTGTTTCTCACAGTGAATTGAATAATTTGTCTCTGATGAAAGTTCATATTTCAGTAGAGAGTGGACATGTGCTGGGGCAGTCTGGGATAGGCCATGAAGGAACAGAACCCCAGGGATACAAGGAGCCTGACAGCAAGGGTGCAGATCAGGGACCAGGAGAGACGAGGTGTCCTGTCTCCTCCCCTCTCCCCGAGCTGACCCATCACACGAGGCCTCTTTTCCTGACTTAGGCCCCGAGTACCAGCTGTTCCTCCTCAGGTCCTGGGGTGAAGAGCCTGCCTGCTGTCAGGAGGCAGGGCCCCGATAGGATAACAGTCCTCCCCAGTTTGGGATGCAAGTGTGTGTCTGGGCAACCTCCCTCCCCAGACTGTCTTGTCACCGAAGGCCAGGCTCTCTGTTCCAGTGAATGGATCAATTCGGGGAGGAGGGGGTGTTGGCAAGCAACAACTTTAACCCACACCCCACCAGATGACTGACGTTTTGTCGAGGGCCCCAGTGAGGACTGGTGTGAGGCTGAACTTTCAAGCATGGTCTCTAGACCAGTTGGGAGAAGCTTTCCTTCAGGAATGCCTCCTGCCGCCTTCAAGTCATTCCACCTATGAGGAAGCCTGTCTAGACCAGACCACCAACATAACCCCCCCTGACCATCTCTGCTATGTGAAATTTTCCTGTCAGGAAAGTTTTAGAAGGGAAACAAAAGAATATGGACATGCAGAGGGAAAACTAAGAAGCTGAGGCTGGCCTCTGGAAGAGTGGGAATCGGAGAATCCTGGCTGATCTCACGCCCACGGGACTAACTATCATGCTCCGTCCAGGAGGGCCAGAGCTTCGTTCGAGTTTCGCTTTCTCTCCCTGACTTTGTTTTCCTAGAAACCACAGCATTCGGAGAAATGCTTCCAAAAATGTGAGCCAGGAGATTAGCAAAGGGGTTGGCTAATTTGATATCAGAAAGGACAAGCAGGATCCTAAGGTAAAACCTTAAAATCGGGCTTCAGGGGAGGCCATGTTCCAACCGGAGATCCCGGCTGGGTGAACAGACGCTGGGCTGGATGTCTGGGCAACAATATAAGTGGTCAACTAAGTCCGATGGAGGAGGGGGCTGCCAGTTCCCTGGGTCTGTCTACCTCGTTCACCAGCCAGGCTTTTCTTTCATTCCTTCATGAACAGCCAAATATTTAGGGGACCACTTTCTGCGAGGCACTATGCCAGGGGTCAGGGGTACAATGGTGACTCAGATACAGTCTGTTCTCTTGAGGAACTCCAGGTCCGGTGGGGACGCTGACAAGGCCCTAAGCAAGTGCCCAGCAGAGGCGTCCACCTCCCGGTGTGACGGGAGCACCTGGAGGAATCCTGCCCTGCAGACATGAGGCAGAGCCTCCTGGGGAAGTGCCATCCAAGCGACACGGGACTGATGGCGTTGGGAAGGGGAAAGTATGGGAAGCACGCGGAAAGGCCTGAAGTGGACAGAGAGACTGAGGCACAGAGAAGTTGCGTGAACTACCCAACGTCGCACGACTGCTCAGTGGCAGAGCCAGGCTCCTTTGACTGCTCTGAACTGCTAGGCCACACTGTCCCCTGGCCATTACCTCACTGGGCCCTCTCATGCCTACTTACCTGCATCCCGTGGCAAAAATCAGGACGGGAGAGAAGCTGGAGAGAACCTTCAGAGTGGGCCTGACTCCGGTCAGCTCCAGCCGGCATTCCTGCAGGACCCCACCCAGGGGATCCTCCTTCAGGACTCTCGAGGAGGCGAGGGCGGCTCTGTATATATGGCGAGGTCACCCCACGCAAGTGTGTGTGTGTGCGCGCGTGTGTGCACCCCCACACCACTGCCCACAGGCTTCCTTTAAAGGCACTTTCCTCTTCCTGGAGAGCCCTCTCCTGATGACCCACCCGCTGCTCATTTTCATGTGACCCTAAGAAAGGAACCGGGAGGCATGGCCTCGTGAGCTAAAACGTCTTCATGAGTCAGAGGACGCACCCGTGAGAAATATCTTTTTTAAAAAAAAAAAGAATATTAGTTTCTGTAATCAAACCCATGTGGAGAAATATCTTACCTTCCTTTCTTTCCGAAGCAGCAACACTGTTTCACACACCGGCTGCCCGTGCCTGTTTCACTCAGTGCAGAATTCGGGCTCTGGGAGAGCCCCATGTTGCCTTTGTCACCCTCCTGCTTTGCTCTTAGCTCACTGGGTGTGTTCAATAGCTCCTTTATTTACATGGTGCCTTCTGACATTTTTGTTCAAGTCCCAAGCCACTATCATCTTTGTAGCACAGTCACACCAGGCTGCTGAACACTTACTTGGTGGTGCTCCCTGGGTGGGAGACCGGTGACCCCCGCCCCTATTTTTAAGATTTAAAAAATAACTTTATTATGAGGGCAATCTATAAGAAATAAGAATATATTTCACCATAACATGATTTTTTTGTTTGTTTTTATTTTAAATAACTTTATTCTTAAATTTAACAAGCTCTTATTAGAAATGTTTTGGTATCAATACAATAAAAATATTCTGGTTTTCACCCCCACTGAATCATGTCAAGAAACTGGAAAAGTTGAGTGTTTGTTCTCCAGCTTTTTTGCAATATATGTATTTTTCTGTTTTTACAAATAATGGCTACTGCTTACTCAAATGGCTTAATATGGATATAATTGGATTTTTTTTTTTTTTTTTTTTTGGATCGAAAAGGAAAGAAACACAGTATCCAGGAGAGAAAGTGACAAACATTTTGTAGTTTCTTCTCCAAAGTATGCTTATGTAGCTGGTACACCTCTCTCTCAGATAACTTTCCCCCCAGCTTTTCCATTCTTATCCTTAAAGCTGTGAGCGACGGGCCCCGTGCCGTCCCTGGCTGTCTGAGCAGCATGTGGAGGCGGGCGGACAGGGCTGCCCGGGTGTTCCTCTTGCTCTCTCGGCGACAGGGAGTGTTTGTGGGGAGAAGGATGGCCTCGTTCTCCGGGGGCTTGACCTCCGCTCTCTTCCGGGGGAGAGGTGCTGGCCTGGCCGGCTGGTGCGCCTGACCGCAGGGCGCCCTGGGCCCGGGGCAGGTTTCCCAGCTTCTCCCTCGCCCTCCTCCTCATCGATGACAACCAGCTCAGCATGGATGATGCCGTCATAGCCCGTCAGGAGCCCCCTCTCCTCCGCATGGTCTTCTGCCTGCTGGTACCCCATGAAGATCATGGTCACGGGCTCCGCGCCGTCCACGTCAGAAGGGAGCGAGTGCATGATGTTGTATCGCACGCCTTCCTCGGCCCCTGCCACGTGGGAGAAGGGCTCTGGCGCTCAAACCTCCCAGCGAGCCCTCCTCTGGGGCCCGGCCTTGCCTTGGGGGAGGGCGCCTGCTTGTCCGGCGTCCCGTCTGTCCCATCCGCTCCTTCCAAGCGGCCGCAGCCTCTCTGCTGGTGGAGTCACCCATCGGTGGGGGTGAGGGGTCGGCCGAGGGGGGCTGTGTGGATGCCAGTGGTCACCCCTCTCCCCCGACAGCCCACTGTCCACGTGGTGGACGGAGTGGTTCCTGTCGCCTCTGGATCCTCTCTTGGAGGTTGTGTCCGAGGGCTGCTTTCTCCCTCTGCGGGGTGGGGGCCTGCAGAAGGGGTTGGCGTCGCCGGGCGCGGGACGGGCCTCCTCTCGGACGCCTGTCTCAGGAGGTCCTCCTCCTCCAGGGCCCCCGGCCATCGGTGCGGTTGAGTGTGGCCCTGTGGTCGGACCTGACTGCGTACGCCGACTTGCGCCCGCCCTCTATCTTCAGGCGCTCCTCGGAGATTTCCTCCTGTATTCTCCTTTTATCCGCGGAGACGGTCACAGGCTTTCTTTCAGATTCACGTGTTAGGTTTCTTGCACCGCCCTTTCTCCACCTTGGCACTGTTAACATTTGGGGCCGGGTCCATAACATGTTTTTTAATCCTCACCCGAGGACATGTTCATTGATTTTTAGAGAGAAGGGAAGGAAGAGAGAAATATCAATGTGAGAGAGATACACCAATCCATTGCTTCTCACGCCCAACCTATGTGCCCTTATTGGGTTTTGAAACTGCGACCTTCAGTGTACCAAGCCACACTGGTCAGGGCATCATAATCTTTTTATGCAATGATTTTTATATTGCATGTTTCATCTTAGACTTTGTCCATATGCATAGCCCATTTTACATAAGCATAGTAGTAATATATATTGCCTTTTTCACTAGTTATGAAATATAAACTTTTCTATGATTCTACAGCTTTCATAATAATCCTTGTAATCCTATATAATAAAAGGCTAATATGCAAATTGTCCACTCAGGAGTTCAACTGACCGGGAGTTCGACCATTCGCTATGACATGTGCTGATTGCCAGGGGCAGCACAGAATGAAGGCCCTGGCCGGCAGCCGGCAGCTGGGGAAAGGAAGGTCCCAATTGGCCCTGATCACCAGCCAGGGCTAGGGACCCTACCCGTGCATGAATTTCGTGCTCCGGGCCTCTAGAGTCTATATAATATTGCTCAGGCAATAATTTATTTATCCTCTTTATTAGACATTTAGATTGTTTCTATTTTTTGGTGTTTTTTTTTTTTTTACATTAGATGTGATGCATATAGCTTTCATCCTATGTTTAATTATTTCTTTGGGATAAATTCCCAAGAATGGGATTACAAGTCAATGGGTAGACATTTTATGATTTTTAAAAAATTATACAGCATAGTGATTGGACATTTATATAACTTATGACGTGATTCCCCAAAAAAGTATAGGACTCACCATGCATAGTTATTATATTATTGACTATATTCCCTATGCTGTACTTTACCTCCCTATGATTACTTTGTAACTGCCAAGTTGTACTTCCTTTTTTAAAAATATATTTTTATTGATTTCAGAGAGGAAGGGAGAGGGAGAGATAGAAACATCCATGAGGGGAGAGAATCACTGATTGGCTGCCTCCTGCACGCCCCCTACTGGGGATTAAGCTCACAACCTGGGCATGTGCCCTTGACCAGAATCAAACCCGGAACCCTTCAGTCTGCAGGCCAATGCTCTGTCCACTGAGCCAAACTTGCTAGGGCCAATTTGTACTTCTTTTTATTTTTTTTTATTTTATTGATTTTTTACAGAGAGGGAGGGGAGAGGGATAGAGAGTTAGAAACATGGATGAGAGAGAAACATCCATCAGCTGCCTCCTGCACACCCCCTACTGGGGATGTGCCCACAACCAAGGTACATGCCCTTGACCAGAATCGAACCTGGTACCCTTGAGTCTGCAGGCCAACACTCTAACCACTGAGCCAAACCGGTTAGGGCCAATTTGTACTTCTTAATCCCTTCATCTTTTTCACCAGTCTTCCAACTTCCCTCCCATCTAGCAACCATCAGTTTGTTCACTGTATCTGTGAGTCTGTTTCTATTTTGTTTGTTTATTTTGGTTTTTGTTAGAGTCCACATATAAATAAAATTATATAGTATTTGTCTTCTCTGACCTGCAATCCCATTTTAACAAGTTCCTATTCAAGGTCCAGTTCAAACATTCCCAGAGAAGTCTTCCCTGATTTCTTTTTTTTAAAAGATATTTTTATTGATTTCAGAAAGGGAGAGAGAAAGAGAGAGAGAGAGAGAGGGAGGGAGAGAGAGAAACACCAGTGATGAGAGAGAATCATTGATTGGCTGCCTTCTGCATGCCCCCCACTGGGGGGCCTGAAACCTGGGCATATGCCCTGCCTGAGAATTGAACCATGACCTCCTGGTTCATAGGTTGAGGCTCAACCACTGAGCCATACCAGCTGGGCAATCTTCCCTGATTCCCTGATTTCTTTACTCAGAGTTAGGCACTTCTTTCTTTGTGCTCCTATTGCACTGTTGTTGTTGGGTTTGTTTGTTTGTTTGTTTTTAAATATATTTTATTGATTTTTTACAGAGAGGAAGGGAGAGGGATAGAGAGTTAGAAACATCGATGAGAGAGAAACATCCATCAGCTGCCTCCTGCACGCCCCCCACTGGGGATGTGCCTGCAACCAAGGTACATGCCCTTGACCAGAATCGAACCTGGGACCCTTCAGTCTGCAGGCCGACGCTCTATCCACTGAGCCAAACCAGTTAGGGCTGTTGTTTTAAATTTAGGTATTACATACATACATATAGCAAACAGCACAAATCCTAATTATAAAACTTGATAAATATTTTCACATGTGCCCCTAGACAACACTGCACAGATCAAGATATAGGACTTCTCCAAATCCCCAGAAGGCTCTATTGTGATCCCTCCCATTATCATCTCTATCCCTAGTGTTGACTTCCATTTGGCTTTTATCATTGACTAGAGGCCCGGTGCATGAATTCATGCACAAGAGGGGAGGGACTGCGGGAGGTTGGCTCGCCAGGGGGAGGGACCGCAGGAGGTTGGCCACTGGCTCCAAGGAGGGTGCCAGCTCTTGGCCCCACTGGGAAAGGGGCCACGTCCACCGCCACCCACCCCCAGTTCCCCGTCCCAGCCCAGGGTCCGAAGGCCCCAGCAGGTGCCGGGGTCCAACCCCAGTGGGTCCAGGGGTCCCCAAAGGTGTGGATGGAGTCAGTGAAGAAGGAAGGACACGGAGACAGTGTTCAGTTGATCAGCAGCCTAGCCAGGATCTCCAGCCAGGATCTCCAGCCAAGTTCTGGTCTGGATCTCCAGAGAGGTTCTGCTTGGGATCTCCAGCCAGGTTCTGTGGCCATGTTCCCTCGCTAGGTTCTCCAGCCAGGTTCTGTCCAGGTTCTCCAGCCAGGTTCAGTCACCAGGTTCTAGTCAGGTTCTCTTGCCAATTTCTGTAGTCAGGTTCAGTCCAGGATCTTTTGCCATGTTCTCTCCAGCGAAGTTCTTCTGTCTGTAGGTTCTGTGTAGGTTCTGTCTTCTGAGTTCTGACTTCTAAGTTCTGAGTCTTGCTGTCTTGTTACATCTGTATTTATACCAGTTGATTCAATCCTATCAATCTCTATTACAAAGGTTAGGGCGTTTCTTATCTCCATTCCAGGGAGTAAAGATTATGTAGCTTAAGCATGATTGTTCATAGTTAAAGTGATTAATTACCCGCCTGGCACTTAGTTGAGGGGTTTTATTCCCTCCCTAACTTCAGGGGAAAATCCCTACCTGGGGATTCAACCTTTCTCGGAGAGGTGACCTTGGTTAAAACACAGCGCCAAGAAGGTGAGCAAACATATTAAGAACCGTATGCTATATATGCCAGGTCCCTTGAAACAGCAAGGATGGACCGGCTCCCGGCAAGCAGGGTCAAGAGAGGAGGTGATGGTCGCTGGGCTGGGTGTGGAAGGAACAGACACCAGATGACGATGCTGCCCCACCATCATGCGGCTCCCCACTCCCCCCCCCCCCGCCCGCTCCTTCCCTCGCCACCATGCTGCCACCGCAGCAGGTGGGTGGCCCCCAGGAAAGGGAGAGGATGGGAGCGAGACAAACCCTTGGTTGAGGGCTGACTTTCAATGGATTGCAGCAAGGGTGTTGCTCTGCTATGAACAAAACCCTGACCCAGAGGCAGGTTGTCTATGAATGGTTTAGCACCAGGGGCTGATAGGGGCTGGCCAGCTTCAGGAGGTTGGGAGCACACTGACCACCAGGGGGCAGCTCCTGCATTGAGCATCTGCCCCCTGGTGGTCAGTGTACGTCATAGTGACTGCTTGACCAGTCATTCCGGTCATTCGGTCATAATGGTCACTTAGGCTTTTATATATATAGATTAGCATTTGGCTGTTCTTGAATTTCATGAAAATGGAATCATACATGTGTACCTTTTTGTGCCTGGCTTTCTTCTCTCAGTATTATATCTGTGAGATTCATTCATTATATAATTCATTCTTTTTTATTGCTATTATCCATTGTATGACAGTATTACAATTTCATCTACTGTTGATGGACATTTAGACTACTTTCAATTTTTGCCTATTATAAATAACTAGGGACCCGGTGCACGAAATTCGTGCACTGGGTGTGTGTGTGGGGGGGGAGTGTCCCTCAGCCCAGCCTGCCCCCTCTCACATACTGGGAGCCCTCAGGCATTGACCCCCATCACCCTCCAATTGCAGGATCGGCCCCTTGCCCAGGCCTGACACCTCTGGCCTAGGCGTCCGGCCCGGGCAGCGGGGACCCGCAGCTGCAGCGGCCCCGCGATCGTGGGCTTCGCTTTAGGCCCAGGCAAGGGACCCCTAGCTCCTGGGACTGCCAGCTTCGACCGTGCCCAGCTCCCATAGCTGGCTCCACCCCTACTTCCTGCTATCACTGGCCAGGGCGGCAAAGGCACCTGATTCTCCAATCATGGCTGGGGGGCAGGGCAAAGGCGGCCCTGGGGCCGCCTTTGCCCTGCCCCCCAGCTCTTAGCTCCCCCCTGGGTTTCCGATCACTGTCAGTGGCAGGGGGCTTCTTCCTGCTTTCCCTTTCGCCTCCCTGCATTGTGCCTACATATGCAAATTAGCCGCCATCTTGTTGGCAGTTAACTGCCAATCTTAGTTGGCAGTTAATTTGCATATAGCCCTGATTAGCCAATGAAAAGGGTAGCTCGTATGCCAATTACCATTTTTCTCTTTTATTAGTGTTGATACTGCTATGAATATTCGTATACATGCCTTTTGGAGGATGTATCTATACACTAATTTTTTCCAGGGAATATATGTAGGAGTGAAATTGCTGAGTTATAGGGTAGGTGAATATGGATATTTAATTTTGACAAATGATATTGCCAAACAGTTACCCAAAGTAGTCCCATTTGCACTCCCACCAGCAGTGTATGAGAGTTCCAGTTGCTTCACATTCTCACCAACACTTTTAATTACAGGCATTCTGGTAGATGTTTAGCAGTATCTCATTGTAGTTTTAATTTGCATTTTCATGATGAGTAAACATGTCTTCATATACTTATTGGTCATTTGGAGATCCTTTTTTGAGAACTGCCTGCTCAAGTTTGCCCAGTTTTTACTGGTTCTTTGTCTTTTTCTTACTGGTTCATAGGAGTTCTTTAGCAATCCCAAGAAAAGACCTTTGTCAGATATGTGTGTGATGAATGTTTTCTCCTGTCTGTGGTTTGTGTTTTCACTCTTAATGATGTCTTTCGATGAAGAGAAGTTCTTGATTTTTAAGTTCCATTTATTAGTCTTTCCCCTTATTGGTCACTGCTTTTTGTGTCCTGTTTTAAAAAACCTCCCCACTGCATTTTGATTTATCTGTACTATTTATGTGCCTCTTCCCCACTCCTGTGAGATCCTTGAGGGCAGAGGCTGTATCTTATTCTGCTCTGTATACCCAGAACCTAGCATAGAGCTTAGAATATGGTAGCAGTTCAGGAATCACTTGATTAATGAGTTAATTCATGCACTGCATCAAGTAACACACACAATCTCTGGGCACAGAGATTTTACTTCTAATGATGAAAATAAACAATATTGAGAAAACCCTTGAAGCATATATATGAGAAGGAATAATTATAACTGGTTAATTCTTGAAACTGCATATAAACTGCCTTCTATAGAAATTTCTGTTTGCAGATGTACGTATGCCTGCTGCAAAAGCTGGTAACCAACTATTGAAAAGTTCATTAAATAGGACCCAGTTTTCATTTTTATTGTAAAAGGGAATCATTTAGAATTTAAATGAATCCCTGTTTCTTCTCAGAGAATTGAATTTAGATAGAAGATACAAGCTGAACACTCACAAAGCATTATAATATGAAGAAACATTTGTTCACTATATAAAACTATCTCATTAGATTCTTACAACAAACCCAAAGCAAGTAAAATAACTGTTAGGTTAGCTTCATTATGCCGACAAAGAGATTATAGCCCAGAGGAACTTGACTTCCTGCGTAACAGTGAGTAGGGCTGGGGAGATGATCCTATGTCATCTGACTCTATAGTCCTGAATATTGATGGTTGAGATATTTTCCCCCAACCCCGATTCCATCTTAACACATTGCGTACCGCAAAGAAATCTCTAGGACACACGCCAGGGACCGCACGTTTTTGGGCAAACTGCACCTTATTTAAATCATCATAATGCACTTTAGGTGCTGTTTTTCAATAATTATAATATTTTTATTTACAAAAACAATTAATTAAAGTTCCTAGTACTTTTTTAATGTATGATACTGCGTAAAACATTTTCCTCTATGAAGAGGGACCAAACAAAATTTACATAAGTATCTAGATTCGCTCCTTTTTTCCATGGGCCTGAAAAACGAGAACACTCGTGAGCGGTCCTTAACAGATGGCGCGCGAAACACGAGAAAACTCCTGAGCGGTACGAAATGTGTTAAGGTATTTCTTCTTGAGGCAGTACTATGGTCGTTGGCACCTGAGAAACCTGGATCTCAATTCCTGCTAAAATACCTATTAGTTATGTGACCTTGGGTAGTTCAGTGAGCCTCAGTAATAATTTGAGCCTGTTTCTCATTTATAAAATGATGCCTACTTCACAGTTTATTTTGAGAATTAGTAAGATGCAAGATGCTTACAATGGGTTAGTCCTCTCCTTCTGTTTTATTTTTTATAGTCTCATCCGAGGATATGTTTACTAATTTTAGAGAGAGGAAGGGAGAGAGAGAAACATCAATGTGAGAGAGAAGCACCATGTGGTCGCCCTTTGCATGCACCCCAATTAGGGACTGAATCCAAAACCTAGGTGTGTGCCCTGACCTTTCAGGATACGGGATGATGCTGCAACCACCTGCGCCACATTGGCCTGGCCAGGGCCTCTCCTTCTGTTCTTGAATCTCAGCTTAGCAAAAATAATTTTTATATGCAATGTCTATTAGAACATCTTATAGTTGGGCAATTACAATGATCTGATATCTGACTGCCCGGTATCACTCAGATTTTCAGACAGTATCTCTGTTCAGAACCTAATGGCTTATCTAATAGAAGACACTCTCAAATGGATATTAAAATGGTGCTTGTGGGTCAAAAGAAATCATTGGAATTTGGCTTTAACTCCCTTAAAGTGCCAAACTTAGTTGAGACTGGTGATGACAGCTGTAGATCCTTTTCCTTAGAGTAAATTTGTGACAATGAATTCAATGGTTAATCTTATGAACCAGTCACTTGTTTTGGAAACTATATAATTGCAGTAAGTAGTTTTACTAAGTAAGGCCAGCTTCAGATTAAGTTCTTCACCTTCCTGTAGTAGGCCCTCTATGGTAACAGAAGCCTGGACTCTGCCATGAAAAAATTAAAGCATTACCTCTTCACAGATGTGTTAATAATCTTACAATTTGGCTTCGGAGACACAGCTACTAGTTATCACTTTGTTGGTGATATTTCTGAGGAGAAAGCAAATGGGAGTCTGAGAGCACAAATGGAGCATGGGTGGGAAAATAATTTGCCTAATGCCATAAAAGGCTTCCTAACGCTGAAGGGCTTGAGAGAACAGGATAGACAGATGTTCCATTCTGGGGGATATTGTGGGGTCTGGAGGTGGGATTTGAGCAAGGAATAGAGGAAGTTGAGAAAATGGAATTTACTGGCAGAAGGAAAAGGGAAAAGATGATGACAATCAGGCCAATATTCCCCAAAGAGGGACAGACTAATCAGCTTCCTTGTGGGTGGGGTTCAACCTCAACTGACAGCTGACTAAAGAGAACACATTCCCTTAATAGGAGGGAGAGAAAAAGGAAGACAGGAGATGTTGAAATATCTGCCATTTATACCAGTCTGCCAAAGAGGAAGTTCTTCTTATTTTCTTCACTAGTATAAAAATATTACAAACTTCAACCCACTCCAATTAGGCGTCCGTCTCCATCACACTGCAAATGTTCTTGGTCTCCAATGACTTCTTGTATCTCATGAAAACTTTGCTGTCCTTTTTACTTGACGCCTGGACGGAATTAGACATAGCTGGTTGCAGATCCTTCTTAAACATTTTTGCTACTGGCTCTCTTGACACCTGACTCTGGTGTTTCTCCTTCCTCGCTGGCCAATATTCCAATTGGTGATCTTCAGGCCTAGGTTCTGGGCTCTCCTCTTTAATTTCTCCCTATATGGACTTATTCTTTCTCATGGAACTAAACTCCACCTATAAGGCTGACAATTTCTCAAATCTTAACTCCAGGCCACCATTCCTTCAAGCTTCAGACTCACATATCCAACTTCCTGTACTACATCTGAACTTGGAAGTATCACAATTAACACAGCCAAAATGCTTTCTCTGCACCAAATCTGCTTGACCCACCAGTCTTCCTGCCTTAGTAATGATACCACTGCTTACCCACCTGAAATGTCGAGTCATTCTTGGTTTCTCTTTCTTTCCTTCCCCAACATCTAACAGTTTTAATTCTACCTTCAAGGTGCATCTCTAATTTATATACTACTTCCAAGTTCCATTGCCACTACTCTGGTCCAGGCAACCTTCATTTTGTACCTTGATCACTGCAATAGTCTCTACTCTTGCTCTCTTCCAATCCACTCTCCATACAACAAGTGGTTTCTCATTGCACCCGGGACACTGCCTGAGCCCTTTACTAGGGCCTAAGGTGGCCTTGTATGATCTGGCTTTTACTCATTTCATGCCATTCCCTTTGCTCACTACACAGGCCAGACACATTGGCCTTCTCTGAATACCTCAAATACCTCAAAAACATTCCTGGTCCACAGCCTTTGCGTTTGTTTTCCTCCTTCTCTTACTAGGGTCTTCTCATCCTTCCGATCTCAACCTTAATATTATTCCCCAACATCTTTTTGTTTTTTGTTAATCCTCACCCAAGGATATTTTTTCCCACTGATTTTTAGAGAGAGTGGAAGAGAGGAAGGGAAAGAGAAACATCGATTGGTTGCCTCCCATACTTGCCCTGACCGGGCAGGAACTGAACCTGCAACCCAGGTTCCTTTGATCAGAAATAAAATCTGTGACCCTTTGGTACTGACCACTGAGCACACTGGCCAGGAAATTCCCTACTGGCTCCTTTTCTAGTTTTCTCTCATTGTATTTGAATTAAAGCTGTATTTTTTTCATTTGCTTATTGTCTGTATCCCTAAATATAAAGGAAATTCCCAGAGGGCAGGGGCTGTGTCTTTTTTGTTCATTGCATCTCTATCTTTTGGCACATAGTGAAGGTAGTTAAGGATAAGGATAGGTAGTTTGTCACTGGAGGAATGGAAAGGTGCCCTATTGGCTAAATCTAAGTAGAATGGCCACTTCCTGACCAGTCTATGTGGCCAGGGGAAGAAGAAGATCTTGAAAGAAGATGGCAAGTTCCATGCGGGTACGTTGCTGAAGCATGAGGATGAGGACTAGTTCCATAAAAGAGTAGCAGCACAAACCAGGCCCAGGGGTTACTGTGAACTAGGCACCAATCCCAATTTCTACTACACAATAACATTAATGGCTTTTCTCCCATTAATTTAGCAATTACTTTTTTCCTTAACTTGCTTAAGCTGAGTCCTTAATTTGTCATTATTGGTGGTTTGAAAAACTAGACACTTGAATTGCCCAAATATATCAAATATAGAATCTTACTTTCCTAACAAGACTACCAAACCCAATGATTTCATGACAATTCAACCAACATTTACAGAGCACTCACCATAAATGTCCAACTTATTACAAAGAGCAGAAAAGAAGCTACCAAACATTACCCTTAACAATGAGACTATGAACTTTAGTTAATAAACTAGAGGCCTGATGCACGAAATTCGTGCAAGGAGCTCGGCCCCTGCCGCTGCGGTGGCTGCCTCTGCCCCGGCCCCCGCAGCTTCGTCAGGAAGGTTGCCCAGGAGGTCACTCGGTCTAATTAGCATATTACGCTTTTATTATTATAAATACTACTGTCCTAAACATGAGAATATGAAAGCAAAATTTAGAAACCTGAATTGTATTAATAAAAGTAATATCCAGTCTTATCTCACAAAACAGTAATACAAAAAAAAAACCTAATACTGAAAAGTTTTTATTTTATTTCCAAGATCAAATATTACAACAGGACATTTACATGTATTTATAAAAAAATGCAGCAGTTGAATTTATAGATCAGAGGTTTCCTTGAGTTTGGTCCCTCTCTCAGCACAGTGAGCTGATGTCTTCAAAGGACTTATCATCCCACTCCCTTCCCTCCACCCCCCACCCCCGCAAACTGTCCCACCCTGCCTCCCCAATTCAAGTTGCAGTATCAATATAAAGCAACTGGGTACAACACAGCAAGAATATTCGCAATTTGGTACAGCCAAAACAGAGGATCACGGAGAGATCCTCAATTTAGAAATTATTTACCTATAGACTATGTATCTATAGATATATCACACCCAGTTATCTAAGATTTCCCTAGTTTTAGAGCAAGTGGAAGTTCCATTGAGTCTTAGCCAGCAGTTATAGCTCTGCTTTATCTAATGGCATATTTTCCTCCTCCTCCAAGTTTTAGATTTTCTACGGCTTCTGTGTGTCTTCAAATTTAAGGCTTTCCCTAGCACCTTTATTATCACTTACTAGATATACAGGAGGGTCTCTAGTGTGTCTTGAACAAAAAAATTTTAGTGAATGATCCAGTTGCCCCTTACTCACTGGTCCCAAGCCTTCTTCCCATTTTTGAGAAGAGCAGCGGATGGTACCTCCTAGCACCATGGAATTAAAAGCCCAGAAAACTGAGAACTATACATGCATTTTAGGGAGCACTTGCCAGAAACACTAAAATAGAAGCACTATCTCTGTCCATTATCTTCTTGGATTCAATAACAAAGTTATGCTACAGATTGAATTTCGAGCCATCCTGCATTAAGAATGCAAATCTCTCACTAAGACCACCACTTTGTCCAGAATAAGTTGAGTACACAAACATCTCAGAGAATTTTTAAATACCGTTAGGAACTGCTTGAGAAACACCTTAAGCAAATACCCCAAATTGACTTCACTCAAGTACCCAGCCCACCCCCATCCCTATCCCCTCCCAAAATTTAATTCCTTGATTAACCTCTCTGAGTAAGATGGGAAGTGAGGTTTGAAAAATGACATGAAAAATGTTTAAAAAATACAATTAGTGAAGACATGCCAGAATTGGACATCCCAGATGATTTAAAACGCATTGTTCAAACTGAACTCACACAAAGCATGCACAGAGCCTACAAACACTCCTGAGTTTCCATGGAACAATCAAATACCTACTTGAAAACAGACTATTGTTTCTTAAAGAGTTTAAAAAAAAAAAAAGACACCAGATACTTAGAAATTGTTATCAAAAGGAAAACGGTCCCAAGAAAAAGATTCTTAAAGGAGTAAATAAAATTTTGTCTAACAGACTCATGCCAAAACTTGGATGGAAGCCCCTCAAACTCTAAGAATCTTGTTAGCATAAACTGGTACCCATCTCTCTAAATCTATGACTAGATTTACTGCTTCCCAGCAGGCATTTTAAATCACCTTTCCAACCTGAAGAGAGAAACCCAGGAAAGTAACAAGGTTCAAGTCCCCGAATGGGTAAGATTAACAGCCCCTACTATAAGCTTACTACTCATTAACTAAAAATTGGAGGTCACACACTACTTCATTCTAATTAGCAGGGAAAATGAGATTTTCTGGTGGCAATGGTCACTCCATGTGAGGTTTAACTTACAGGGCAATAAATTATCAGTTACTCAGAGTATATGATTAATGTCAAAAACCTATTTATATTATGAATCATGCCATTTATTGATATTTTTCATTATTAAGAACACAGAAGCTTTGAGAAAGCATACTGCAAAACCATTTTGTTGAAAATAGCAACATATCCAACTGAGCATCAACATTTCGATGTCATTAACTTGAAATAGATCCGGTGGCAATGTACTCTGAAACCAGTGACTTTGATAGGAAAGAAAGGCAGAATGGCAGTGAATGGTTCCAGATCAAGAATCTCTCCCTTGTCAGTTAAAATGCCCATATTGAAGCCATAAAAAAGCAAATAAAAAAGATTTTAAGGAAGGGAGAATTCACTTCCAGGTCAGAATTTATCTAATGATTTGAAATGTTTCCCATTTTATTTACCACATCTAATAAAATGAATGACTCATGGTAGGCTCAGTTAGATTAATAAGTTATTTTAATGGAGATAAATGTTTTATGTTCAATCTAGCTTAGCTTGACTTACTGTTATTTGAAAACCCAAGTGACCTTATAAGGGATATAAATCTTAGGGCATTTTGATCTTTATAGAGGAAATACCATTAAGCAACAAAATCTTGCTGTCTGTTGCAACAAAATTAAGTGCAAGGCAACTTCCCATATGTTAATAAATATGTGACTGTTCTTAGGCAAAATACTACCATTGGTATTTGTATTTCTAACCCTTTAAGTAAATGTGGTTATTTTTTTTAAAATACTTTACAGAAATGCCAAATTGTTTTATTAATGTAGTTCCTATTGGATTACCCAATCTACTTTCAGATCACATGTCAGAGAAAGGCCTGTAACCAAAAATCAGGTTCATGAGAATGACTGAGGTCCTATGCAATAATACAAGAGCCTTCTGTAGGCCAAAAAGGGGAGAGGGTGTCATGGAGCTAGCCATTCTATATTTGGAATAAAAGCATTCTTAAGTAGACAGAAAATGAGCTATAAAAATGATGTTTGCCTCAAAATCTTCCTTTGTATATGTATAAAAATTTTAAAATGTTACCATTAAAAGAGAAGTGAATTTCTTAAACGTAGCCAATTTTATTAAAATCATGACTAATTTCCAGAGAATGGATGTTGAAAATTTAGGAACAGAGAATGAAAAAGTATAAAAGGATTAAAAGAGTTTCTAATTAAGGGTTCCATATCATTATATCCAGTAACTCTAACCACAAGTTCACTTCAACAGGAAAACTACCAAGTTAATCATAATCTCTATGAAAAATACTCTTGATTCTAAGTGGCCTCTCTAGCAGGACTGACACACAGATGAGTCAAAGATCAAAATAACCATCATTAAAATATCAAATTTCTCATAACAGGAGAAATCAACATATTGTCTTGGTATTCTCTGCTGGTTACTTTCAGGACTAAGGAATATTCTTGCCAGTATTCTAAAATGTGTACAGTGCAATTAAGTTTCATGACAATAACTGAAGTGCTAAGCAAGGCAAACCAATAATAGTTGAATATTCACAGTACAGAGATGTCTTTAAGTAGCCTTTTCATCAAGGCATCTATTTTTGGAAAACTACCATGTTCATCAGAGGGTTGATTCTTCCCACTCTCACTTACTTTTTTACACATTACTTATTCATTAATCTGCATCCTATATTTACTATTAAGTAGTTAAGTGAAAGAGGGCAAGAAAGAGAGAATGACACAATGGAGATACACTGTGTAGGATAAGAATAGTTTTAAAAGTCAGCCTAACTGAATTTGAAAAAGTCGTTTCTGCCAAAAGTAAATTTTACAACTTACACAAAACGATGTCCTAGCAATTGCTCAGTGAGTGAAGTGCTCTGTTTAAGCACACAGGTAAAATAAAACTCAACTCTGGTGTCAGCGAGATATTTGGTTCTCATTCATTACATTTTAGTCATACTCAACAATGTACAGGAATACTGCATTAAGTTTTTTAAATTAATGAATTGTGTTTAAAAGATCATTACTAGATCTATAACCATTATACTCTCCTTTTTGTAGATTTCAGTCAAGTGAGGTTAGTTATTAGGCAAGTGAAACCTGGACACAAAAAAAGCAAAGGAACTGATTAGCAAGTATACTTTTAATTAACCTAGGGATAATATATAATAAAGAGACTAGAAGCATAAAATTTTGGAGTGGAAAGGACTTCAGAGATAATCTAATTCAGTGATCTACAATCTGTGGGTTCCTAGAGTTTCTGCAAGAGTCTGCAATTCCATATGCACATTTACATTTTCTCCATCAATGAAATAAATATTAATACTTAACTCCATAGTTCCCCATCTCTGCCATATTTTAAAATCACAAGTTCTTTTAATTGAAGAGACTAAGAACTCTTGATCTAGTCCAATATGCTGTGAAGTAGTAGCAGAGCTATTACCCAACTGCACTTATGCCTACATACAGTGCCCCTTCTGCATATCATATCATATATAATATATATTTAATTTGTACCTAGGTAGAGAAATTCAATCTTTCCTTCACTTTCAGTTGCTAGTGGCTCCCTCTAGTATTTTCCTAAGTGTTCAAGTGAGATCCCTGCTAGCTAAAATTTTAGTCCTGGGAATCAGTAATCCTTTCCTTTTTGTGTATTAGATATGCCTTACTGATAAACGTCATGCCCTAAGTAGTTACAAAAGTTGCAACTAAAGAATACAGGTGAGTCAAAAGAAAATTTGAGCTACAGTATTTGCCACTTTTCAGTTTTACACTTTTGTGAAGACTGTCCTAACTGAAGCGTGTACTATTCGTCCCCCTTTTAAACGTCTACTGCAATTACAGTTCAGCCCCAGAAATGTAAGCATTTACAGTTCTCCAGTTATCTCATGTGTAGTGTTTCTCCAACTGGGTAAAACAGGCAGGAACTACATCTTAGATTTCAAGATGTTTCCAACTTTGATTAAGAACTCATTAAATTACTGGCTTACACAGTCAAGGAAGGAGAATTTTACAGATTATTTTAAAAGATATACATAAAAGGATTTAATAATCTGGTATAGGTGGGATGCAGAAAAGATAGTTATATCTTTTCTGAAAAGTGGTTTAAAAAAAGTTAAAATTCTTTTTTACCTTTCTATTTATTCTTAGCAAATAATGCCACATAGTTACTTTCCTTTCACATTTTTATCAGTCCATCATTTCAAGAAAACAATAATCAGTCCCTCAAAATAATGGGAATTTATATGCATAGCAGAAAGCCCACCAGCTTTATGGAAACATAACCAAATGATACCTTACAGAGCCAAACAAAAGAAATATAACTTTTCAGACTGATGCCCCTGTTAGAGGAGATAGCAGCATGGGAGTGAAAAGAGCATGGACTCTGGATGCCAATTTTGATTTTGCCACGCACTGGCTGTGGCATCCTGAACAAGTTCTCTGAACTTCAATTTTATTTCTTATCTACAAAACGGGGGAAATGTTCATTTTATGGAGTTCTTATAAAGATTAAGAGAAAATGTGTATAAGGTAGCTACTACATGCTAATTACTCAAAATTAGTTCCATATCTTCCCTCACTTGACTGTTCTTTCTCTTCTCTGGTTTCTTCCTAAATCAATTTCAAAAGAGGTTTCCTGTCATTCTCCCCCCCGCCCCCACTAGTTTTCATTTTATCTCCCTGTATTTGTCACATCACTTACTCTCAAAATCTACCTTGTTCTTTTCCTCAGTACCTTTTATCTCTTTCAAGCTGTTTCCAATACCTACAAGGAAAGGCTATTTTAAACTAATTTTTAATTATCTTACTAACCTCATTTAATCTATTCAATAAAACTTCTCCTCCAAAAACCAAAGGAACTTGCAGAGAAAATAAGACAAACTAGAGGAAGTATACTCCCTAAGTGGATTAAGTTCTTGAGTAAAGCAATATTCCTTATTCACTCTTCCCATGTACAATCTATAATCCCTCCATCCCACTGGCCTCTATATCAAGCCCAGAATAATTATACTCGTGCCTCAAAGTAAAATAAAAACCTTTAGATCTTATTCTCTAAACATCCCAGCTGTCTCTGAGTCAATATCTCATGCCCCATCTCTTTAATATGCTTACTTAAATCCCTTTATATATATGTACTTGGTCATTTCACAGTTGAAAAAGTCACTTTGGTTTCTCATGCATGGATATGCTAGGACTGAGCTTATCAAAAAGAAGTACATCCTATCATTAATGAGCATGTTGTCTCAGGTTCCCTAGGTATGTTTTATAAAGAGAAGCTAACAGGTAAAAGAATAAAATAGAGTCCTACAGGGAAAGTTCTTGACTTCACATTTTTGACAGATTTGGGCTTTAGCTGTGACTTTGCTGAGTGGAGATAGGTGCCATCATAGCACCCAAACTGGGCGTACCCTCACTTCTTACCCTGTACCTCCCTGAATTTTTAGATTCTTGACCTTGTCTACTACCAACAGTCTTTTTACCCTCTAATGCATCTTTGATAGTATACAGCTCTATTCCTTAGATAGTAAGTCTATTATCCAAGTTCAGATACAATTGAGGAATTAACATGAAAACCATTATTTCCTCAATAATTCAAAAGCTGCTAGTTAGCCTCAAGAGTCTATAAAAAAAACACCAAAGTGGTATCACTCAGTCACCAATCTAAAGAGAGAACTTTGACTCAAGATATAAATGAAACTGTAATTATATAAATATATTTATAAATATTTATACAATTATATACTTATACATAAGCACTTACACACACTTAGAAAAAATGTAAGAACATTAATCCAAAAGGACTCACTGAAGAATAAACAGAATTTTCCATGATTTCCTTGAGAAGAAACATTACTCATTCTTTAGGGTGGGTCCCTCAAAATTCAACCATTAGAAATCATATTCTCTAATTAAGTACTAGCAACACATAAGCATGTTTTTTTAAAATCCCCTAGTTACCAAGAGAGTGATCTTAAAATAGATGGGAACTTAAAAGGTCTCTGAGCAATAGCAATTTATGTTCCTCAAGTAGAAGGATCAATCTAAATCCCCAACTGATTAAATAAGGTCCATTTTATATTACGGTTTTATAGCAAGTTAAAGTTCTGATTTTGCCACCAGAATCACCACTACCCCATCAGAAGAATAACGCTCAAAATAAGAACTAAGCATATAATGAAGCTGATAAGTTGAGGAGTGTTATGGAGATTCAAGATGGCACCTTCTAAACAATACTGAAAAAAGCTTTCCCCAACTACAATTTGAATGTGGCTTTTGTAGGCAGAAAAAACCCCACAACATCTGAAGACTACTGGCAATCTTCCCCACCTCCCTTACTAAATGCTGTCTTATGGATTTAAAGGTTTTCCCCTTAGGCTTTCAATTTTGAGACCTTTTGCAAGAAAAAGCATGAGGATTTAAGCTCATTTAGTCACCAGAGCCTTTAGAGACTGTTCAACCAGGGGTAATAAATGAATCATTATTTCTAACCAAAGGAATATGGTTAGCTACTCTCAGCTGCATCTTTTTCTTTTTCCCCCGGGATATACATAAGTATGCCTAAAGCACATAGGACAATCAATAACCAGTGGTTAAACTACAAGCCACTGTTTGCATGATTATTGAATAGCTGCCTTTCTACAGATCACTTGTGGACCCAAACAATGGAAGGGCCGAAGGAACTAATATGCCATACTGGCAACAAACAGCAAGCACCTTCCTATCCCAGTCACCACAATATGCTCACTAAAGGTCCACTCTGGGACTAGCGGGATCAATATAGTTTATAGACTAGTAATGAAGAAAGTTGTCTCAGGCTAGGTTATTGAATGCCAACCTATGCTACTCATCCAACATTTAACACTCATTTTGCCAATAACACATCTCATGGAAATAATTCTAGCTTGGGAGGGCGGGAATCCTTCAAAATGATTTTTAAATGAGATGAATAATTATTACAAGGGATGTTTTTCCCATGTAAATAAAAGCCTGGATATTCTGTTGTGATATTTGTTATATGAACAACAAAACAAAACATGTTAGAGAATTGATTTTTCCTACTAAAAACAGGGCTTACAAAAAAGGGAGGTTGTTCTTATTCTGAATCTAGCCATTCCTTTACCAAAGGAATCTGAGGAGTAGTAACATTATCATTTGATCCCGAAAAAGTGCCATACAAGAGACCACTTATTGGAACACTCATTTCCTGCTGCCAGTACTAGGAGGTGTTATCCTTATACTTCCATTTGGTCACCTGATTAGGTAAGAAAGAAAGAAAAGTAGGAAAAAGACAAAAATAGGATAGGAGAGGGGAAAAAAAGGGGGTAGGAAGTGAAAAAGACTTATTACAGGAGAGAGCAAGGAATAAAAGAGAAGGCAGGTGACTTGCTTGCCCAACTTTGGCTCTATGGTCCTATGAACCAAAATGCATACTCAGTGACATGGTATCTCACAGGAAAAGGGAAAAAAGGGGTAAGCTGAGAGAGGTCAGGCCATGATGTTAATTTCTTTCCTGTACAAAGACAGTCTCTTGAGGACAAAGGCCTGCCTCTTGTAATGTAATGTCATAGTCCAGATGAGAGAGTTTCCTTCGAGGGAAGTTGGTGAGAAGTTCAAAACGTTCATTTGGATATCCTTTAGACTGGACATGCTTCACCAAAGCCTATGAAAAACAAAAGACAGGATTGTTAGATGGAAATAGAGCATATTAAAGAATTACATATACTATATCATTCATTTTAAAAAGATAATTTTTATATGTTTTCATTGGTTTTAGAGAGACAGGGAAATGGAGATAGAAACATTGATGAGAGAAAAACATCGACTGGCTGCCTCCTACAGGCCTCTGACCTGGGATCAAGCCCAAAACCTAGGCATGTGCCCTGACCAGGAATCGAACTGGCGACCTCTTAGTGTCTGGGCCAACACTCAATCACTGAGCCAACCAGCCAGGTAATATAACATTTTTTTAAAAAAATATGTTTTACTGATTTGAGAGAGAGAGGAAGGGAGAGGAGAAAGAAAAACAGAAACATCGATAAGAGGGAAACATCAACATTGATTGGCTGCCTCCTGCATGTCCCGTTGGGAATCAAGCCCACAACTCAGGCATGTGCCCTGACCTGGAATCTAACCCTGACCTCCTGGTTCATGAGTTGATGCTCAACCACTGAGTCACACTGGCCAGGCTAACATCAAGTTTTATCACATTAGATAAAATATGAAATTTAAGTTATTCTTTCAGATAACCGAAGCTTACTCTTGTGGAAGGGCCAATATAACACTTTGAATGGGAAGATAATAAACGTACATTAAGTGATACTGAAATATACAGGGTTATTACTATTTTCTCAATAACAAACCCACTATCTAATAAAAGAGAAACATGGTAATTAGGGTACGACCGCTACCCTTCCCATTGGCTAATCAGGGCAATATGCAAATTAACTGCCAGCCTAGATGGCAGCCGGCAGCCAGGCAGCTTGAAACTAACATGAGGCTTGCTTGCTTCAGTGAAGGAGGACTCCGACGTTCCCCGCATGCCGCTGCAGGCCTCTGAGCTGCAACTCTAAGCAACTATGTAACAAATATAGAAGCTAAACAAAACCCCAGAAACCTGCTTTCATCCGCAGGCTTCAGCCAGCAGGCTCGCAACATTGTAAGCAAAGGCCAGAAACCTACTTTCAGCAGCGGAGGCCTAAGAGCTGGAGCCAAGCCTCAAAGCTAAAGCTGGCCCAGAATAAAAAAAAGAAAAAAAGGAGCGGTTCGGAGCTTCAGTCACCCCCAGCCTGAAAACAGCCCTCAGCCCCTCACCCAGACTGGCCAGGCACCCCAGTGGGGACCCCTACCCTGAAGGATGTGTGACCAGCTGCAAACAGCCATCATCCCCTCACCCAGTCTGGCCAGGCACCCCAGTGGGGACCCCCACCCTGAAGGATGTGTGACCAGCTGCAAACAGCCATCATCCCCTCACCCAGGCACCCCAGTGGGGACCCCCACCCTGATCCAGGACACCCTTCAGGGCAAACCAGCTGGCACCCACCCATGCACCAGGCCTCTACCCTCTATAGTAAAAGGGTAATATGCCTCCCAGCACCAGGATCAGCGGAGCCACAAGGCCTCCCGGCACTGGGATCAGCGTGACAGGGGGCAGCCCCCAAACCCCCTGATCGCCCTGCAGCTGTGTGTGTGACAGGGGGTGGGGCCACAACCTCCCTATCCGCCCTGCTCTGTTCGTGACAGGGGAACGCACCCCAGCCCCCTGATCGGCCCTACTCTGTGCCTGATAGGAGGGAGCTCCCCAACCCCCTGATCGCCCTGTGGCTCTGTGTGTGACAGGGTGCAGCGCCCCAACCCCCTGATCGGCCCTGCTCTGTTTGTGACAGGGTGCGGCGCCCCAACCCCTCCCCCGCCCCCCACGGGCCCTGCTCTGTGTGTGACGGGGTAAAGCCATAACCTCCCCATCGGCCCTGCCCTGAGTGTGAGAGTGGCAGCGCTCCAACCCCTTGATCGGCCCTGCTCTGTGCGTGATAGGGGGCAGCGCCCCAACCCCCTGATTGGCCCTGCTCTGTGCGTGACAGGGTACGGAGCCCCAACCCCCCTGATGGGCCCTGCTCTGTGAGTGACGGCGAAGTGCCCCAACCCCCTGATTGGCCCTGCTCTGTGCGTGACAGGGGGTGGCGCCGCAACCTCCCCATCGACCCTGCCTTGAGTGTGACAGGGGACAGTGCCCCAACCCCCCAATCGGCCCTACCCTGAGGGTGACTGAGGGTGGCATTGCAACCTCCCAATCTGCCCTGCTCTGTGCTTTACAGGGGGCGGCACCCCAACTCTCCAATCGGCCCTGCTCTGAGCCCGACCAGGGGCTGCACCTAGGGATTGGGCCTGCCCTCTGCCACCTGGGAGCAGGCCTAAGCCAGCAGGTTATTATCTCGCGAGGGGTCCCAGACTGCGAGAGGGCACAGGCCGGGCTGAGGGACTCCCCTCCCCCCCCCCCGAGTGCACAAATTTTTGTGCACCGGGCCTCTAGTCTATTTATAAAATTATTGTCCTCAGTTTTCAACATTTGATTAGTTTTCCCTTCCATCTTTTTATCGACAAAGATATGTCTTTCATTCTACCTATAGCCAATCTTGCCACCTGTGTACTAAATCTCTTCTTGCCTTCTCAGAAACCATGCCACTACCGAACATCCCTGCTTTTATAGGTATCGTCTACATCTCCCTCTCTACAGATGCTTCCCATCAGTATTTAAACATGCTCAGTCTCTCCTTCAATCATCCCCCTCCCCCTCTAATTACTGCATACCCCACCCCTCTCAAGCTTCACAACCAAACTTCTCAAAAAGAGTTCCATCCACTGTCTCACCTCACATTCCCTTCCAAATATGAGACCTGGGAAACAGTCTGGGTATCAGCACCAGCAGCCAGATCCGACTTGCATTCCAGGCACACAGTCTTCAAGAATCACTCTCTCTCTCTCACCACAGAAAACAGCCAGGTAAAAATACCTGACCCAAAGGGGATTCATTCACAGGTATCGGATAAAAAGATGGAAGGGACTCAAAAAGCTAGTCAGACTCATTCTCTTTTCCAGGAGTTAAAAACAACAGGAAAGGTCCATGAGCTGTGAACTTTAGCGGAAAAGCCCCTCAGCATTACTATGACGTGGACCATGTACTATGACATGGATCATGTATGCACTCAGAGGTAAACAAAAGCCACCAGTATACAGAGAGAAGAATGGTATGAAGCAGAGAATTACAACGGGGAAACCAAACAGGCCCGAGGATAGAAACACAAAAAACAACTGCCTTGGTTCTTAACTATTTTGTAGGTCTAGCTACAAGAAAGCCAGAAGCCCCATTATAGTCTTCACTCCTCTTTTCCGGGTAATAATTTCCAGTTGGAAAATGAAATGCAGCCATGGAATAGAACAGCCTTGTCTGGAACAGACCCTATGTGACTTGTCTAACATAATTCAGGAAGGAAATATACTAATTAGAATTCAGATTAACCTGTTAAATTTCCTTAGCGGTCAGACTGAATACCTAACACTTATTTCAAAGAACAAGCCAATTACACCAATTAATTAGCTTCTCTCCTTTAAGCCAGCACTTAAATTAGATATACTTACTAGCAATTTAGCTTGCTCTGGAAGAGTTATTTGTTCCCTTTTTCCATCTGGATACCGCAACATCAGCTGTGCTTTTGGTCCTGGGGTTAAAAAATATATATATACAGGAGTTTAAGATGGAAGACTAATTAAAACAAATAAATATACATTCCTTCAGTAATATTCAAGTTTCAAGTAAAGTAGGTCCAGAACATAACTCACCATTTACATCTATGCCCTCCACTATTCCATCTGATTTTTCAGGTGACATCTCCAATATTTCTGAATCCATGACTGACAATCCTTGGTGGTTTGTTGTTGTTACAGGCTCAGTTCTGGGTGGGGGCTCAGTTAGCAGCCTTCTGTTTTCCTCTTTTCTATGCCCCAAATCTTTATGGGGAGACTTTCTGGACTTGGCAAGATTCTCTATCTCCTCTTCTTCATCAGAGCCGCAAACGGATATAAATTCCTCACTGCCAGAAAAAAGTTCAGATTCAGACTCTTCATCTGAGCGGCTATCCTGTTTTGTCTGTGATGAATCAAAATGTGTCTCTTGCAAGGAGGCTCTGATGGCAGCTTCTAGCTGGCTGTCTTCACTTGCATCTATAAGACTCTCCTGCAAGACGCAGTCATAAAACACGGGTGGAAAGAGAAAGAAAACAGTTAAACCAAAAAATAGTCAAGCCAGACAAGGCACAAGAAATATGATAGTCAGCTTGCCATTATTATTCTCTACTACTAGTAAATGTATCTCTTCTACTAAATTTTCAGCTAGTTGATGGCAACACTTTGTCTTACACAGCCAAGTTGGAATGGATAGTTTAAAAACAAAAATAAAAACTGTCATACCACCTGGCATAATGATGTTGCAAGCATAGGGGAATTTTTTACATCAAAATGAATAAAATTAAGAAAACAGTATACTGACTACCCAGAAAAGGACAAGAATTAAGGTTTTATATATAAAGCAAAAACACTAGTCTTTAACATGACTATACACTGAATGGCCAGATTATTATGACCACCCCATCAGTACTTCATTGGGCCACCTTTTTTGCCTTCAATACTGCGGCAATTCTTCTTGGCATTGACTCCACGAGATGTTGAAAGGTGATGCGAGGAATCTGACACCATGCCTGATGAATAGCACTGTCCAGTTCTGTAAGATTTGATGGTTGTGGAACCAGCTGCCTGATGGCTCTTTTAACTTTGTCCCACAAATGCTCAACTGGACTGAGATCTGGTGATTGTGGGGGCCACCTAAGCAAGGTAAAGTCTCCCTCATGTTCTTGAAAACCACTCCTACACAATACGAGCACGTGGCATGGCACATTGTCTTGTTGGAAGAAGCCATCTCCATTAGGATACGCTATCAACATGATAGGATGAACTTGATCAGCAACGATACTTAGGTATGTTGTGCTATTCAGACGTTTAAAATGGTCTGGCCCTCTAGCAACTTCAGCGCGAAATTATAGCTAATTTGTCTACAAACATCAGGTGGTCATAATAATCTGGCCACTCAGTGTATAAAGAAGCATTATCTACCTTGCTCGCCATTATATTCTTCAATTAGCATTGTTTTGTCACATAGAATATCAATAAACAACTCAGTAATTATCGTTTTGCAAAAAGAACTAACAGATCTCTAACATTCAAAACAAAATACCATACAATAAATTGGGAAAAACCACAACTATTATTTTCCCAAGCTTAACACATTGTATGCGGGAAACGTATTTATACGTTTTACGTTGACTGGTAGTAGAGCGCGGGACACGTATTAATATGTTTTTTATAGACTAGCGGTAGAATGCGGGTAACCTATAAATACGTTTATTTTTATACTTTTTATTGCTCTAAAGGGATACTAACATGCAGATATATGAATTCCAAAGGACAAAATTTGGGTCTCTAACACATACAATGGTGAATTATGTATGTACTTCCAGGTATAACGGTAATCAATCTATTCAACTGCAAAAATGGCCTGCGCCACCTGTTAGCGCACAATAAAAACTACCCACAAACAATGTGTTAATTACAATAAGACTTTCATTGTGATGATGAGAAATGCAAATTAACTAGTTTTTCTTTTGGTAAAGTTCTAATGCCACAGATTTCACTAAACTTATTCAGTCACAAAATATGGGTTATTTGCCAAAGCAATTTTGACAAAGAAGAAAAAAACTGAAGGTGTCACACTCCCTGATTTCAAACTGTTTTCCAAAGCTATAGTACTTAAACAGTATCGTCCTGGCATAAAAAGACACACAGAACAAGGGAACAGCATAGAGAGCCCAGAAATAAACCCATGCTTATATGGTCAATTAATCTACGACAAAGGAGGGAAGAATATACAAGGGGGAAAAGACAGTCTCTTTAATATATGATACTGGGAAAAGTAGATATTCACATGCAAGAAAATGAAACTAGACCACTTTCTTATACAATATACAAGAATAAATTCAAAATGGATGAAAAACTTAAATGTAAAGACCTGATATATCAGATAAGGGGTTAATATCCAAAATATATAAGGAACTCATACAACTCAACATCAAAAACACAAGTAATCCAATAAAAAATGAGCCGAGGACCTGAACAGACAGACATCTCTCCAAAGACATACAGATGGCCAATAGACACATGAAAAGATGCTCAACATCCTATATAATAAAGAATATGCAAATTAACCCTCACACCCTCACAATATGGCTGCCTACAACCAGCCTGGCAGAGTGGTTAGTGAGGGACGACCAAATGACTGAACAAGCAGGCTGTGTGGGGCGACCAGGCCAGTACGGGGGTTAGTGAGGGATGACTGAACGACTGAACAAGCAGGCTGTGTGGGGCGACCAGGCTGGCAGGGGGGGCAGTGAGGGGCGGACTAGGCCAGTAGGGGGGGCAGTTGGGGGCGACCAGGCCAGCAGGGGGGGCAGTTAGGGGCGACCAGGCAGGCAGGCAGGCAGGTGATCGATTAGGAGCCAGCAGTCTAGGATTGTGAGAGGGATGTCCGGCTGCCAGGATTGGGCCTAAACCGGCAGTCAGACATCCCCTGAGGGGTCCCACATTGGAGAGGGTGCAGGCTGGGCTGAGGGGAACCCACCCCCCTTGCCCCGTGCACAAATTTCGTTCACCGGGCCTCTAGTCACTAAATCGTTAGGGAAATGTAAATCAAAACCACAAAGAGATTATTACCTTACAATTGTCAGAATCCTATGAGAGGGATATGTTAATTAGCTAAAATATGCTAATTAGCCACGACTGGATATGCTAGTCACAATCAGCATGCAAATTGACCATCACTCCCACACAATAAGAGGGATATGCTAATTAGCCCTGGTATGCTAATTAGTCATGACCAGTATGCATATTGACCATCACCCCAACACACAAGATGGCCAACCCCATGTGGCCACAAGATGGCCTGCAGGGGAGGGCAGTTAGAAGCAATCAGGCTGGCAGGGGAGCAGTTAGGCATCGATCAGGCTGGCAGGCAGAAGCAGTTAGGGGCAATCAGGCAGGCAGGCAGCCAAGTGTTTGGGAGCCAGCAGTCCAGATTGGAAAGGGTGCAGGCTTGGCTGAGGAACACACACACATGCGCGCGCGCACACATGCGCACATGCACACACATGCACACACACACCCGTGCACGAATTTCATGCACCAGGTCTCTAGTGCTATTATAAAAAGACAATAATAAAGAACAAGTGTTGGTGAGGATGTGGAGAAAAGGGAACCCTCCCGTGCATTGTTGGTGGGGTTATAAACTAGTGCACTTACTATAAAACAGTCTGGCGATTTTTCAAAAAAAATTAAAAATAGAACTACCATGTGACCCAGCAATTCCACTTCTGGGTTTTCCTCTAATGAAAACAGAAAATACTAATTAGAAAAAATATATGCAATATATACAATGATAGCCAAACCCCACCAACTGCAGCATTGTTCACAATAAAAGTAAGCAGAAACAAACTCATAAATACGGAGAACAAACTGATGTTTGCTAAAGGGAAATTGGGTGAGAGGATGAGCAAAAAGAGAGAAGATTAAGAAGTACAAACTTCCAGTTATAAACTAAGTCATAGGTATGTAATATACGGCATAGGGCATATAGTCAATAATATTTTAATAACTTTGTATGGTGACAGATTTATTGTGGTGATCACTTCATAAGGTACATAAATGTTGAATAGGTATGCTGTATACCTGAAACTAACAATGTATGTGAACTATAATTTAAAAAAATTTTAGATATAGTCAAAGTTTTAAAATAATAAAACAAAAACTAAACCAAAAAAAGCACTGTTTGGGTGGAAATTATTTAGATTCTAACTCAAACAAAACTATACAAAAAATAAAATCTGTAAGATAACCAAAGTTGACCACTGGATATTTCATGATGTCAAAAATTATTAATTTTTAAAGTGTGTGTTAATGGTATTGTGATTTTGTAAATGTATTTTTATTGATTTCAGAGAGGAAGGGAGAGGGAGCGAGTGATAAAAACATCAGTGATGAGAGAATCATTGATCAGCTGTCTCCTGCACACCCTCTACTGGGGATTGAGCCCATAACCTGGGCATGTGCCCTCGACTGGAATCCTTCAGTCCGCAGGCTGACGCTCTATCCACTGAACCAAACCAGGTAGGGCTTGTGATTGTTTTTTTTTTAAAAGAAAGCCTTTGTCTACAGAGAACAGGCTGACAGCTGTCAGAGGGAAGGAGACTGGGTCATGGGACTGGGTGAAAATTGTGAAGGGATTAAGAAGAAAAACTCCTAAAAATCTCATAGACACCAACGACAGTATGGTGATTACCAGAGGGAAAGGAAGGTGAGGGGAGGTAAAAAAGGGTTTAGGAGGGATAAAGGGTGATGGAAGGAGACTTGACTTTGGGTGGTGAACACACATTATAGAATTATATTCCTGAAACCTAATTTTATTAACCAATATCACCCCAATAAATACATTAAAAATAAATAAAACTTTACTTGAAGGTCTTAAAAAAAAAAAAGAGCCTTTGTCTTTTAAAGATATATGCCAAAGCAGGTATAAGGAATGAAACAATGAATTCTAAGATTTACTGCAAAATAATGTGAATAAGATGGGATACAGTAAAACAAGACTGGCCACTTGTTGAAAATTACTGAAATTAGTTAATGGATACATAGTTCAAGAAATTCCTTGTACTTTTGAATATCCTTAAAAATTTCCACAATAAAAGGGTAAAAAAAAAAAAGGGCTGTTAACAAAAAAAACTAAAGGAATCTCATTTTGGCTTTCACTATCTGCCAATAATACAGCAAAAAATAAAGTTAAGGCTAAGTTATCACTACCCCCCGCCCCCTCAAAAAGAGTAAGTACATGTGCCCATATGACCTGCAATGGCTTAGGTAGACTGCAGTTTTATGACAATGACATTGCACAGCACATAGCTTGATTTTAAAGATTGTCACCATGGCAATTGCTGGCTTTCTACTCAATATCCATTCTCCTTATTCCTTACCTAGAGAAGCCTAATAATGTGCATAAAAGAAAACATATCAAGCTAAAAATGTCCATTTACCAGTTTCCCTTGTAGCTAGAAAAAACTTGTAGTATGGAGCTAAAGCAGAACTTACAGAGAAAGTATAGAACTAACTGCCTATATTAGGAAAAAATGGTCTCAATTAATTCCTTGTTTCTATATTAAATTTTTAAAAAGTACCTACATAGAATAAGAAAATAAAATGAAACCAAATTACACAGAAGGAAAAAGAGAAAAGGCGGAAATCAATCAATGACCTAGAAAACAAGAAAAATTCAATGAAACCAAAAGCTTTTAAATTAATAAAATTGTGAGGGAAAAAAGAAGCCACAAATTACTATAACAGGATTGAGAGAGGGCCCATCACTACAGACACTGCAGTCATTAAAGGAATTAAAAGGAAATATAATAAATAAATTGAAGTCAATATATCTGACAACTTTGGTAAAATGGACAAATCCTTAGAAGACACAACCTAATAAAGCTCATTAAAGAATAAATACCTAAGCAGTCCTATATCTATTAATTAAATTGAATATGTAGTTTGTAACTTCCCACAAAGAAAACTCTAGGCTCAGGTAGTTTCACTAGTGAATGTCATCAAATATTAAGGAAGAAATAACATCAATTTTACACAAACTTCCAGGAAACATAATGGGAGAAAACACTTCCCAATTCATTGTAAGGCCAGCATTAAGTTGATAGAACCAGACAAAGATATTACAAGGAAAACAAAACAATCACACAAAAAACTACAAACAATATCTCTCACAAACAGAGACACAAAAATTCTTGACAGAAATATATTAAAAAATAATGCATCATAACCAGGTGGGTTTTTGCACAGTAATGAAAGGTTGGATTACCATTAAAAAACCAACCAATGGAATTCACTAAAAATAGAAATCCGTATGATCATCTCAATAGATGTGACAAAAAAAAAAAATAGATGTGACAAAACTATGACAAAATTCCCTTATATGAAAACTCAGCAAACTAGGATTAGAAGGAAACTTCCTCAACCTGATAAAGTGTATCTACAAGAGCTCTAGCTAGTTTGGCTCAGTGGATAGAGCGTCTGCCTATGGATTGAAGGGTACCAGGTTCAATTCCGGTCAAGGGCACATACTCGTGTTGCAGGCTCTATCCCCAGTGGGGGGCAGGCCGGAGGCAGCCTATCCATGATTCTCTCTCATCATTGATGTTTCTATTTCTCTCTCCCTCTCCCTTTCTCTCTGAAATTATTAAAAATATATATTTTTAAAAAGTTTCCACTCTATAAGAAACATATAGCTAGTATCAAAAAAATTTTTTAATCCTCACCTGAGAATATATTTCCATTGATTTTTTTTTTTTTTTTTTTTTTTAGAGAGAGTGGAAGAGAGAGGGAAAGACAGTGAGAAATATCAATGTAAGAGAAACACATCAATTGGCATGTGCCCAGACCAGGGCCAGGGAGGAGCTGCAACTGAGGTACGTGCCCTTGACTGGAATCAAACCTGGACCCTTCAGTCCTGCAGGCCAATGCTCTATCCACTGAGCCAAAATGGCTAGGGCACTAGCATCAAATTTAATGGTGAAAGACAACTTCCCCCTAATACCAGAAACAAGGATCTCTAATCTCTTCCTACTTTTAACTTTGTACTGAAGTCCTAAGAAAAAATAAATAAAAGGCAAGAGATTGACTAGGAAGACATAAAATAAGACTATTTGTGGACAACATGACTATTTCTATAGAAAATTCAAAGCAATCTACAAAAAAGCTATTAGAGCTAATTAATGAGTTTAGCAAGATTGCAGGCTACAAGCTCACTATATAAAAACTATAAAATATTGCTAAGAAAAATTCAAAGCTTAAATAAATGAGATATACTATATGCCATGTTCACAGATCTGCAGACTCAATATTGTTAGGATGTAAATTCTCTCCAAAATGATCCATAGAGCCAATGCAATTCCAATCAAAGTCCTAGTACCTTTCTTTGTAGAAAGTGACAAGTTGATTCTAAAACTTATATGCAAAAGACCTGAACAAAACAACTACAAAGATGGAGGACTTAACTATGACATTTCAAGACTTATAAAGCTACAATAATCATTAAGACTCAAATACTGGTGTAAAGATTTATCGGGAGGAAAAATGGCGACCAGCAGGAAGGTAGGGAGGGAGAGAGTGTGAGAGCGCAAGGAAGTGATAGAGGAGTGTGTGGACGTGTGTGGTGTGTGTGTATGAGCTAGGGACAGTTAGATTCTGCAGGTCTTTTAAGGGGCTGCTAAACGGGGCAGTCTGAGGCTGCGGAGTCCCGCTCCCTGCGCGGACACTCCTGGGCGGCCAGCACAGGCACAGCGACCACGCCATCTTGGGAAACAGAGCAGCTTGAGACTAGGATCCTGGCCTCAGCACCACCCAGTCTGATCTCAGACACATACCAGGACCCTGCAGCCACTGGGGACAGAGATCTGTGACCACAGCTACAGACCTGCGGACACCAAAAGTTCAGAAATCCCCGTGGCAGATCCGTGAGTAACAGAGCCCATCCCCACTTCCCGCAGGCTCGAGGGAAGCGCCAGAGTAACTAACTGATAGACCCACCCCTTGCCAGGGCCTCAGCGCTGCAGGAACTTCGGCCTGGAAGTGCGCGAGCACCTAGGAACTGATCCCGCACCTAGGAACTGATCCCGCGTAGGGCCAGGTTTAGGAGTCCTGGGCTGGGAGCAAATGGTCGAACACAGGGAACCGATCATACGCGCACTGCCAGCTTCGGAGCCCTGAGCTGGGAGCAATGGCGCGAAAACCAGGAACTGGTCCTGCTCGCATTGCCTACTCCAGGAGCCCAGGGCTGGGAGCAAACACGCGAACACCGGGAACTGATCCTACGCGCACTGCTGGCTTCGGAGCCCTGGGCTGGGACCAATCGCGCGAACACCGGGAATTTGTCCTGCGTAGCACAGGCCCAGGGACCCCGATTCTCTGGGCAGGAGGCAGCACCAAGCACCAGTGACTTGACTGTGTTTCTTATCACCTGCGCCTGTGATCCTGATTCCCTGTGCATTCATACTAAGAGCCAGTGACTCCAATTCCGGGTGCAAGGGCACACAGGGACCCTGATTCTCAAGGCGAGGTCGTGCGAAGCAACAGAGACTCTGATACTGGATTCCTGGGGAACTCTGACTCTTGGCGCACACTAGGGGGCTCTGGTTTTCAACACGCTCCAGGGGGGGGTCTCTGTTTCAGCATAGTGCAGGCAGGGTCCCTGATTCTAAGGGCACGTAGGAGGCCACATTGAGCGCTGGCAACACTGACTCTGAGCGAGCCTGGTTCCCACCAACCCACAACAACCACACATCTTAGTGTCAGAGCTCTTCAGTGACACTAGGGTGGTGGGAGGCTCCCAATGCACACGGCCCAGACCCACGCAACTCGACGTTTGAACCATCGGGAGATAATCAAAATGAAAAGACGACACAACACCCAGAGGAAAGACAATGAGGAGTCGCCAAGAAAGGAAATTAATGAAGTTGAAGCATGCAACATGACAGAAAAAGAATTCAGAATAATGCTTGTACAATTCATTCACCGGATGGATGAGAAAATCAACAACCTATGCAAGAATCAGGAAGAAATGAAAAATGATATAGCTAGAATCAAAAACACCATGGAAAGTTTCAACAGCAGGCTAGAAGAAGCAGAGGACCGAATTAGTGAGTTAGAAGATAAGGCAGAGAAACAAGCTCAATCTGAACAGCAACTGGAGAAAAAAATTAAAAAGCAGGAGGAGAGCCTAAGGGAGCTTCAGGACAACATGAAACGAAGTAACATACGCATAATAGGGCTGCAAGAAGGACAAGAAGAGCAGCACGGATTAGAAAATCTATTTGAAGAAATAATGTCAGAAAACTTCCCTGATATGGGGAAGAAAAAAGTTACACAAGTACAGAGAGTCCCAGGCAAGATGAACCCCAAAAGACCCACACCAAGACACATCATAATTACCATGGCAAATGTACAAGACAAAGAGAGAATCTTAAAGGCTGCAAGAGAGAAACAGAGAGTTACCTACAAAGGATCCCCCATCAGATTATCAAATGATTTCTCAACAGAAACACATCAGGCCAGAAAAGAATGGACAAAAATTTACAGAGTGATGCAAAGCAAAGGACTGAATCCAAGAATGCTCTATCCAACAAGGCTATCATTCAAAATTGATGGGGGAAATAAGAAGCTTCACAAACAAAAAAAGGCTAAGGGAGTTTATCACCACCAAGCCAGCAATGCAAGAAATGCTAAAGGGACTGGTGTAAAAAGGAGAAATAAAAAGCCCAGAAAGAAAAAAGCCACAAAAAAATAGAAATGGCTAGAAACAAGTACCTTTCAATAATAACTTTAAACGTAAATGGGCTAAATGGTCCAATCAAAAGACATCGAGTGGCTGAATGGATAAAAAAACATGACCCATATATTTGCTGTCTACAAGAGACCCACCTCATTAGAAGGGACTCACATAGACTGAAAGTGAAGGGATGGAAAAATATCTTTCAGGCAAATGGAAATGAAAAAAAAGCTGGGGTAGCAATACTTATATCGGACAAAATAGACCTCAAAGTGAAGGCCATAACAAGAGATAAGGAAGGCCACTTCATAATATTAAAGGGATCAATACAACAAGAGGATATAACCCTGATAAACATATATGCACCCAATGCAGGAGCACCCACATACATAAGAAAACTCCTGGAAGATATCAGGGGAGAGATCGACAACAATACAAGCATAGTAGGGGACTTTAATACACCACTGACATCACTGCATAGGTCCTCTAGACAAACAATCAGCAAAGAAACAGCAATCCTAAATGACTCACTAGATCAGATGGACTTAATCGACATCTTCAGAACACTTCACCATAAAGCCACAAAATATACGTTCTTCTCAGGTGCTCATGGGATATCTTCAAAAATAGACCACATATTGGGTCACAAACAAAGTCTCCCCAAATTCAAGAAGACTGAAATCATACCAAGCATCTTCTCAGACCACAAGGGCATAATATTAGAAATAAACTACAATAAAAACAACTCAAAATACTCAAACACATGGAAGCTGAAAAGCATGTTATTAAATATTGATTGGGTTACCAATGAGATCAAAGAAGAAATTAAAAACATCCTGGAAAATAATGACAATGAAAACACAACAATCCAAAACCTTTGGGACAAAATGAAAGCAGTCCTGAGAGGGAAGTTTATAGCTCTACAGGCCTATCTCAAAAAACAAGAAAAAATGGTAGTAAATCATCTAACTCTACAAGTCAAAGAATTAGAAAGAGAGCAACAAGAAAACCCCAGAGTGAGCAGAAGGAAGGAGATAATAAAGATTAGAGCATAAATAAATGACATAGAGACCAAAAAAACAATACAGAAAATCAACGTAACCAAGAGCTGGTTCTTTGAAAGGATAAACAAGATTGACAAACCTCTAGCCAGGCTCACCAAGAAGCAAAGAGAGAGGACCCAAATAAACAAAATCAGAAATGATAAAGGCGAAATAACAACAGATCCCACAGAAATACAAATGATTGTTAAAAAATACTATGGACAACTCTACTCCAACAAACTAGACAACCTGGAGGAAATGGACATATTCCTAGAAAAATACAACATTCCAAAACTCAATCAGGAAGAATCTAAAAATCTCAACAGGCCAATAACTATGGAAGAAATTGAAGCAGTCACCAAAAAGCTCCCAGCAAACAAAAGCCCAGGACCAGACGGCTTCAGAGGGGAGTTTTAACAAACATTCAAGGAAGAACTAAAACCTATCCTCCTCAGACTACTACAAAAAATTCAAGAGGAAGGAACACTTCCAAGCTCATTCTATGAAGCCAGCATCACCCTAATACCAAAACCAGGTAAAGACAACACAATGAAAGAGAATTATAGGCCAATATCCCTCATGAACATAGATGCCAAAATCCTCAACAAAATCTTAGCAAATCGGATCCAACAGTACATCAGAAAGATCATACACCATGACCAAGTAGGATTTATCCCAGGGATGCAAGGATGGTACAATATCCGCAAATCAATAATCGTTATACATCACATAAACAAATTGAAAGAAAAAAACCACATAGTCATATCAATTGATGCAGAAAAAGCGTTTGACAAAATTCAACACCCATTTTTTATAAAAACTCTCAGCAAGTTGGGAATTGAAGGATCATACCTCAACATAATAAAAGCCATATATGACAAACCCACAGCCAACATCATACTCAATGGACAAAAACTAACACCATTTCCCCTAAGAACAGGAACAAGACAGGGATGCCCACTCTCACCACTCCTGTTCAACATAGTACTGGAAGTATTAGCCATTGCAATTAGACAAGAAGAAGAAATAAAAGGCATCCAAATTGGAAAAGAAGAAGTGAAACTGTCCTTATTTGCAGATGACATGATATTATACTTAAAAAACCCTAAAGACTCCATCAAAAAACTATTAGGCTTAATAAAAAGAATTCGGCAATGTAGCAGGATACAAAATTAACGCCAAGAAATCTATGGCATTTCTATACACCAATAGTGAATTTGTAGAAAGAGAGACTAAAAAAGCAATCCCATTTACCATCGCACCAAAAAAATTAAGCTACCTAGGAATAAACTTAACTAAAGAGGTAAAAGACCTCTACTCAGAAAACCACAGGACGTTGAAAAAAGAAATAGAGGAAGACATAAAGAGATGGAAGAACATAGCATGTTCTTGGATAGGTAGAATCAACATCATTAAAATGTCCATACTGCAGAAAGCAATCTATAAATTCAACGCACTTCTCATTAAAATACCAGTGGCATATTTCACAGACCTAGAACAAACTCTCCAAAAATTCATCTGGAATAAAAAACGACCCCGAATAGCTGCAGCAATCCTGAGAAAGAACAAAGTAGGCGGGATCTCAAGACCAGATATCAAGCTGTATTACAAAGCCACTGTTCTCAAAACTGCCTGGTACTGGCACAAGAACAGACATATAGATCAATGGAATAGAATAGAGAGCCCAGAAATCAGCCCCAACCAATACGCTCAATTAATATTTGACAAAGGAGGCAAGAACATACAATGGACTCAAGATAGTCTCTTCAATAAATGGTGTTGGGAAAATTGGACAGATACATGCAAGAAAATGAAACTAGACCACCAACTTACACCGTACACAAAAATAAACTCAAAATGGATAAAGGACTTAAATATACGACGGGAAACCATAAAAATACTAGAAGAATCCAAAGGCAACAAAATCTCAGACATATGCCAAAGCAGTTTCTTCACCGATACAGATCCTAGGGCATTGGAAACTAAAGAGAAAATAAACAAATGGGACTACATCAAAATAAAAAGCTTCTGTACAGCAAAAGAAACCATCAACAAAACAACAAGAAAGCCCACTACATGGGAGAACATATTTGCCCATGCTATCACTGATAAGGGTTTAACCTCCAACATTTATAGGGAACTCATACAACTCAACAAAAGGAAGATAAACAATCCAATCAAAAAATGGGCAAAGGACCTAAACAGACACCTTTTAAAAGAGGACATTCAGAAAGCCAAGAGACATATGAAAACATGCTCGAAGTCGCTAATCATCCGAGAGATGTAAATCAAGACAACAATGAGGTACCATCTCACACCTGTCAGACTGGCTATCATCAACAATTCAACAAACGACAAGTGCTGGAGAGGATGTGGGGAAAAAGGAACACTTGTGCACTGCTGGTGGGAATGCAGACTGGTGCAGCCACTATGGAAGACAGTATGGAGCTTCCTCAAAAAACTAAAAATGGAACTCCCATTTGACCCTGTGATCCCACTTCTAGGAATATATCCCAAGAAACCAGAAACACCAATCAGAAAGGATACATGCACCCCTATGTTCATAGCAGCACAATTCACCATAGCTAAGATCTGGAAACAGCCTAAGTGCCCATCTGTAGATGAATGGATTAGAAAACTGTGGTACATCTACACGATGGAATACTATGCTGCTGTAAAAAAGAAGGAACTCTTACCATTTGCAACAGCATGGATGGAACTGGAGAGCATTATGCTAAGTGAAATAAGCCAGTCAATGAAGGAAAAATACCACATGATCTCACTCATTTATGGATAATAAAGACCATTATAAACTTATGAACAAAAATAGATACAGAGGCAGAGCTGCCTCAAACAGACTGTCAAACTACAGCAGGAAGGCCGGGGAGGGTGGGGGGGCAGGAGAGGGGTGGGTAAGAGATCAACCGAAGGACTTGTATGCATGCATATAAGCATAACCAATGGACATAAGACACTGGGGGGTAGGGGAGGCCAGGGGACTGTCAAGGGCAGGGGGGAAAAAAAAGGAGACATATGTAATACTCTTTGTAATACTTTAAGCAATAAAAAAATAAAATAAAATAAAATAAAATGTTTAAAAGTAATCACTGTAAAAAAAAAAAAAAAAGAAAGATTTATCAATCACAGGAAAGAATACAGCCCATAAACCAAACATATATGATCAATTTTTTATAAGGGTTCATAGGCAATTCAATGGGGAAAGGATAACCTTTCCACAAATGATGCTGCAACAAGTGCACAGCTATGTGCAAACCACCAAAAACCCCTAACTAGACCCTACCTTAACACCATATATAAGAATTAATTCAAAGAGGATCACTGACTTAAGAGCTAAAAATATATTTTTAAAAAAATTATCACAAAAGACAAAAAGCATAGAATATAAAAGTTGATAAATTGGATTTCATCAGTAATTTAAAATTTGCTCTTCAGAAAACACTATTTTGAAATGAATAAGTAAGTAACACACTGGGAGAAAAGTATCTATAAACTCTATATATAGACTATAAAAAGAACCCTTATAGACCTGGCCAGTTGGTTGGAACATGGTCCCATACACCAAAAGGTTGTGGGTTCAATTTCCGGTCATGGCACATACCTATATTACAGTTTTGATCCCTGGTTGGGGTGCATACAGGAGGCAACTGATTGATGTTTCTCTCTCCCTTCCCCTCTCTAAAATTATTAAAAAACATGAGGATAAAAAAAGAAAGAACGCTTACAATTAAGATGACATGCAACCCAATAAAAAACAAGCCAGAGACCTGAATTGACACTTCATCAAGAGATAGCAAAAAAGCACATGAAAAGATACTCATATCAAAATTTGTCAAATTTTAATTTTTAAATGTGTTCAGTTTATTGCACAGTAATTATTAAGGCTATAAAAATTTAAATATAATAAACTTAAGGCTAATTTATCACACACACAGAAAAGCAAGCAGATGTGCCCACATGACATGCAACAGTTTGGACAGATTGCAGATAACACTATATACCATGTAAGTTGATTTTAAAGAACAACACTATGACGGACACCGCTAGTTTCCTATCTCTCATCCAGTCTTCTCTGCTTCCTTATTAACAGAGCCTCCGTTATGTTTGTGCAAGAAAATGTGCCCAGCTAAAATAAGCAAAACTCTTATCCGTGGCTGTTTACCTTTGTAACAGTCAACACCCCATTCCTCCTTGTCATGCTTGCACCTAAGAGTATAGCATCTAACTATGACCATGAGGACAAAAGCCAATAAATACTAGGGATGGATGGAGGCGGGGAATAAAAGAGGAGGAACCTGGTTCCTCGATAACATTACAAAGTCAATCCCTAGCTGCTTGCTTCTGGACTTCTTGCTGAGAAAAGTAGATGTCTTCCTCGTTTAAGCCATTATTTGTTGATGCTTCTCTTGCTCACAGCTGATCAAAATTTATAATAATCAGATAATTTAGTATAGTAAGTAGAGTCTGAGGTACTAAGTCACCCAAATCATCCCTATGTATTTGTCCAATTTTTATGGTCCCACTATTTTCCAGTAAGTCCCTTAATTTTTATAAGAGAGCTGGTAAAGTTGTAAATTCAATTTATGTTGAAATTCAGCAACTCAAAAACTCAGGCTCTGGTTTTTTACAATATCAGCCTTATGACTGCAAAAGATAAGAAACTCTCTTAGGACAATTATAGAAACTCTGGATTTTTTAATGCCTTAAAAAAGAATTATAGGTAAGTAAAACTTCTCTTAGCAATGAAAAAAAACAAAGAAATAGTCTATAGATAAAAGTGAAACAATGTTTTAGTTCTGCTCTGTTGTGTCTGAATAATTGGGGGGAGGGGGATTCTATACCCCCTCTTTGCAAGTATCTATATAGTCTTTTATTAAATGGGTACTTTATTCTATGTGATTAGTTAAGTAACTTTCATCACTGCATGATATGGACTATTAAAGTCTTATCTTCTAAAACTAATTTTATACTGACAATCAAACCCTAACAGCGCCTACAACCAATGTGAAATTCTGATATCTTTGTAGGTCTATGATTTCCAATTAATATTTAGACCAATTATCAAATAGGTCTGCCTAATAATAGCATATTATAGAAAACTAGGGGCCCGGTGCACGAAATTCGTGCACTGGGTGTGTGTGTTGGGGGGGAGTGTCCCTCAGCCCAGCCTGCCCCCTCTCACATACTGGGAGCCCTCAGGCGTTGACCCCCATCACCCTCCAATCGCAGGATCGGCCCCTTGCCCAGGCCTGACGCCTCCGCCAGAGGTGTCAGGCTTGGACAGGGGACCCCCATTTCCCCCCGATCACTGGCTCTGGCCCCCGCCCAGGCCTGAGGCCTCTGGCCCAGGAAGCATGCCTGGGCAGGGGACCGCCATCTCCCTCTGACCGCTTGCTTCACCCCCTGCCCAAGCCTGATGCCTCTGACCCAGGCGACAGGCCTGGGCAAGGGGACCATCATATCCCCCCAATCCCCGGCTCCGCCCCCCACCCAGGCCTGATGCCTCGGCCAGAGGAGTTGATCCTCATCACCCTCCGATCACCAATCACCGGATCAGCCCCTTGACCAGGCCTGAGGCCTCCGGCAGAGGTGTCAGGCCTGGGCAGGGGACCCCCAGCTCCCCGCGGTTGCAGGCTCCGCCCCTGCCCAGGCCTAACGCCTCTGGCTGAAGCGTCCGGCTCGGGCAGCGGGGACCCGCAGCTGCAGTGGCCCCACGATCGTGGGCTCCGCTTTAGGCCCAGGCAAGGGACCCCTAGCTCCTGGGACTGCCAGCTTTGACCATGCCCAGCTCCCATCGCTGGCTCCACCCCTACTTCCTGCTATCACTGGCCAGGGCGGCAAAGGCGCCTGATTCTCCAATCATGGCTGGGGGGCAGGGCAAAGGCGGCCCCAGGGCCGCCTTTGCCCTGCCCCCCAGCTCTTAGCTCCCCCCTGGGTTTCCGATCACTGTCAGTGGCAGGGGGCTTCTTCCTGCTTTCCCTTTCGCCTCCCTGCATTGTGCCTACATATGCAAATTAACCGCCATCTTGTTGGCAGTTAACTGCCAATCTTAGTTGGCAGTTAACTGCCAATCATAGTTGGTAGTTAATTTGCATATAGCCCTGATTAGCCAATGAAAAGGGTATCGTCGTACGCCAATTACCATTTTTCTCTTTTATTAGTGAAGATAAGTATAGAAGTAATCTCAAGGTGGGCTAGAGAGCCAGGTCCTAAAGCTATATAACTAGTAATAATGACCACCTATACCATGAGAGTTTTCTAGCAAAAATACCATTATTTTTTTTTACTGCTGCTTAAGCAGACCTGGCAATGCTGCCTGTAAAAGAAGTGGATTCCTCCATCATCGGGGCTTGCTAAATCAGTTCCCCTCCTCACTGCTACATATTCATATTGCTTACTTCTCAACCCAGGTATCCTAACTGCAAGGGAGACTGGGAATATGAATCGTATGATTTTACTGAGAAGACAGAATCTGCATGTGGGAAATTATCAAAATATAAGAAGGGCATCTAAGATGTTGTAGAGCCACAAATTATAACTGTCCAATACTTACACGAATATCTTTAACACTAGAAAGACTGAAACTTAGTATATACCTATATTGCCCAAAAGCAGTCAAAATGACTGCATTGTGAAAGAATAATATCGGAGCACTCTTCACTTATGTTCCTTAGCTTTTCCAATAACTCACTTCTACTCAACATTTCTTTCATGAATTTAGGGCGCAAAAGAAATAAAATAAACAACTTATTAGAACAAGTATCACTGCATAAAGATTCGAATAACAAGTACTAGTTTAGCTTATTGAGCAACTGCAACTTATCAAGTATCGACAATTTATCATGTACTTGTATGTTATCATGTGACGGTAATCGAAAAAAAATGAAAACTGTTATTTCAATACAGAGCCAAACTGGTCATATAAGAAATTTACTCAATTCAATAATAAGAGTCATTTGATTATTTAAAATTTCCCAAGCAGTCAAAATGACTGCTTTTGGGCAATATAGGTATAACACATATATATATACCGGAAATGAAGGAGGGGGGAGGTAACTATAAACGCATTTATATGTTGTACAAAACGTCACAAAATTCTAAGAAATTGTGTCATTATATACATCATTGTTTTTCTAATTGAAATTAAAAAGCAGTCAAAATGACTTCCTTGGGCAATCTAGTGTTAAGATCTTAACCTCAAACATTTTACACAAGACATCTATATACAGTTACATTTAATTGCCCATTATCACTTCTTATTCATACTTACTGAACGGGCACATTTTTTGGGGGGACTGCTAGAAAGTCCATCCAGTTGCCCATGTTCACCCAGAAATCCCGTCACTTGGTCCAAGAAAGAAGATACGTCTAACTGGTGCCACTCTACTAGCTTCTGACCTAAAAATTAAAAAACGTGATATATAAATATAATAAAATCAACATGCCTTCTCAACATTCTCATTAAGTATTTTTTTGGCATTTGCATAATTAAAATTTTAGGAACACATATTCCCACTGTTAGGACTCAGGGCAATATAGTCCTTAATGGCCATTTGTAAGCTTCCTGCCACAGGAAAACAAAGACCAAAAACTTGTCCAAGCTTCCCGCCTCAGGAGGACAAAGACCAGAAAAATTTGCTGGACACAGGGAATCAGACTATATAAGGAATTAAAACTGTCCTAAAAACACCTGATCGCATATCCACATTCCAAGCCCACAAACTCAGCCCACACACACTGACGACAAGAGCTTCCCACCAGTGACTGCATATAACAATGAAACTCCAGCTCCTGGGGCAGACATCATCACCCAATATCACCTTGGCTCAGTGCTATGCAGCCCTTCCCTTTGGATATCCCTTCCCCCACCCCTTTTCTTAAATAAATTCAATTTTTCTTTATCCACCATCTGAGATGGCTATTTAGCCTGCCCAAGTACCACCACGTTAACCTTTCACCCACCCTTCATCAGTTTAAATTACATAGCGTTTTCATAACCCAAAGAATTCATCTATTATAGCCAGCCTAGAATTCCTAGCCAACTGGCAACTTCTTTATCTGCTAATATCATTTATTGGCATTTAGAAAGAAGAGATTCAAACAAAGCAAAATCTTGATAAAAATTCATTAATAATAAAACCAGTTCTACCCTCCGCTTCTCTGGTGGGATTACAACCAGTACCTGAACAATCTTAATATTTTAATAACAGAAAACCCAAGGGGATCCCTTAAAATATGACAAGATAAAATATTAGTTTTAGAAAGTACAGAGCTGCACAAATATAAAATACAATCATCTCCCCAAGTTGTCAGAAACAGACTGACTCCCTAACATATTTTAATAGATGTTTAAATAATTCTAAAGGACATGAATAAAAACCCTTCACCTAAATTATTACAAAGAATTCTGAAACTGAATCCAGTCAAATATTAAAGATCAAATATTTAGGTAATTGAAAAATATGTCATATGTCAATTGCTGTAAGCTGATATAAAATAAATATTACCTGTCCGTGGATCCAAGATGGAAACATAGGGGAAATCCCCTAGCTTATAAAATTGTATGTATCTCTGACCTTCCTCACTGTCATGATAAACCTGTTAAATCATTGATATAAAAAAAAGTCAACCTCTAAAAAAGTATCAACTGTATCCTTGTTATATACCAACAACAATTCTCCAAATACACCTTTAGTATATGTTAGGATTCAATTCCTACATTAAAGAGAAAAATGAAGGTAATCTGGTGTGAACTACCTCAACTTCCTGTCCTCAGTCCCCGTGGAAACATGTATTAATCCACTTTTCCTCCCTTTCCAGTTCAGAAGAGATAGTGCTCTTTCTGATCAAGTTATCTGTCCACCTATATTATTCCAAACTCTATCATATACATCTTAATAAGTCACTACATATTGAGATGATAAGCGTGGCTAACATAGTGCTAGTCAAAGAGAATCTCAACCAATAGTTGCGGAAGAGCCCAGCTGGTGTGGCTCGGCAGTTAAGTGTTGACCCAGAACTAACAGATCACTGATTCAATTACCCGATAGGGCACATGCCAGGGTTATGGGCTCTATCCCCAATAGGGGGTGTGCAGGAGGCAGCCAAACGATGATGCTCCTCTCTCATTGATGTTTCTATCTCTCTACCCCTCTCCCTTCCACTCTCTCTTAAAAAAAAAAAATCAATAAAAACATATTAAAAAAAGTAGTTGTAGAAGAAAAGTTTACCATTCAGAAAAAATACTGAATTTAGGGGACCTGTAAAACATGAATGAATAAATTAATAACATTAACAACATATCTTATAGTGGAAAAAATTAAGTTCATTCAGATGTTTTTATTTTCTATAATTTTTCATAAAAAAATAAAAAATTTGAACAAGATTATCTAACCTTAGCTTGATAATTTATATAAAAAGAAAACAGAATCAGCAAGATTAAGTGACAATACTAAGAAATATACATAAAAAGTATAAAACTCAAGCTAAAATCCAAATCTTAGTCAAATGTTTTTCCATTACTCAAGATCTTCTACATTCACACTGTCAATTATAACAACCACTACATGTGCTATTGAAGTACTTGAAACATGGCTGGTCTGAACTGAGCGGTTCTGTACGTATAAAATATACACACATCACATCTTGGAGACTTCACACATACACACACAAAAATCAAAACATCTCATTAAGATTTTAATATTAGTTTGATATTAGATATATTGATTTTAAAACATTAAAATTAATTTCACCTGTTTTCTTAAAATGTAGCTACTAGAGCATTTTTAATTAAATATGTGGCTCACATTATATTCCTACTAGAGGCCTGGTGCACAAGATTCATGCACTGGGGCTTGCTAAATCAGTTCCCCCCTCACTGCTACATATTCACATTGTTTACTTCTAAACCCAGGTCTTAGGTCACATGCCTGTATCCTAACTGCAAGGGAGACTGGGACCCCTGGCGGCAGTCAGACATCCCTCTCGCAGTCCAGGCCTCTAGCAGTCTGTGACCCCTAGCTCCTTACCTCCTGCCATTGCCACTGCGCGCACCAGCGGTGAGCCAGGCTTCTGGCTGAGTGGCGCTCCCCATGGGAGCGCACTGACCATCAGGGGGCAGCTCCTGAATTGAGCATCTGCCCCCTGGTGGTCAGTGACCAGTCGATTTGCATATTAGGGTTTTATTATATAGAACTAAAGGCCCAGTGCATGAAATTCGTGTACTTGGGGGGCGGGGTCCCTCAGCCTGGTCTGCGCCCTCTTGCAGTCCGGGAGCCCTTGGGGGATGTCCAACTGAAGGCAGAGGCTCCCACCACTGCCACTGCACTCGCCAGCCGTGAGCCCGGCTTCTGGCTGAGAGGCGCTCCCCCTGTGGGAGTGCACTGACCACCAAGGGGCAGCTCCTGCATTGAGCATTTGTCCCTTGGTGGTCAGTGCGCGTTATAGCAACCAGTTGCTCCACCATTCAGTCAATTGCATATTAGCCTTTTATTATACAGGATTGAATAGTACAGTTGTGCATTCTATCAAGATATTTAAGCTCATCTGAGATATGAATATTACATAGTTACGCAGCTTGGCTCTTTCTTTCCTTCCCTCGAGAGTTCTTCATTGCTGCCCTAATTTTCACTTGTCCTTACTATTTCAGCCATTATGGGTGGTCTTACCTTTGCACATATCATAATTTAACTAAGCTATTAAAAATTTTTCCAGTTTATTACTGAATTCCTCCTTCTCAACATCCCATACTACAAAAGTAAAATGCTACTAAAACTTTGTTTAACTCTCCTCACCTGCCAGAAAATGAAATGTTCCCGGATAATATTCTTCACAGCATCATTGCTCCATACATCACGGTTGAGGCACTGGCATGCAAAGTCTTGTACATTCTGGATGTTTATCATCAGCCACTTATTTTGCATCTGCCCACACTCTTTGGCCTATAAGAGTAAAGTTACACAACACCTGTTAGAAATAATTTCTCCTTGGTAACTGATATGTTTCAGAGTTCAGAATCTGTTATCTTTTCATTTAAATACTACTAAGTTTTTCCCCTCAAGTATAACATCTAGAGTTTTTGGTATATATACATTATTTATATTAATTTGCATAGATATATATAATTATACTGTCCATTTTCAAGCATTTTTCAAATTTAAATAAACTGTTATTGTTATAATGGCTGGACTTTCATTGTACATTTAAACATCTGAAAAAAATTATACAAACTTACAGTCAAGTCACATAATTCTATCACATTATCTCTTTCAACCCCTATTAGGCATGTACTATTTTATAGGATCACCCTAAATATTTCTTTAAAGCTGCTAAGGGTTTTTTCTCTTCGGGTTGTTTTCCTAGGAGATTTCAAAAAATGAGATTATAGGATCAAAGAATGTTTCAGAATGATTTTTAAAAGACCCCCCCAATTTATAGCACAAATATTAATCTTGAGTATGTACTTTTTGCCTAATAGTTTGTCATCACCATAAAAACCTAAAAAGTTGCTAAATACAAAGATTGGCAGAAAAGCAAAAGAGCAAGCAAATGCTTCCTTAAACCTTTGTATAGGAACAATGAAATGAAAGCAATAGTTTTGAGTAATTTTGTCTTGGAACAATATTATTTCCCATACCAGATTAACACAGATCTTCAATTAACTCAGGTCATTAACAGTTGAAAAACATACATCATTTTGGAGGTATTGGACAATGTAAAACTATCTTCTGCTTTAAGAAGGTTTACACAGTCTTACAGATTTGATAAATGAGTGATAAATGTATACTTATATGCCTTAACTGAAGAAAAAGTATTTGAGAGGGGAAAAATTTAACACACATTTCTGTAACAGGGTAAATGTACATAAGTCTGCCTAAAACTACAAAATGGAGAAGAAAAAAAAGTCAAGAGTTTAAAACTGACGGACAGTCATTTGCTTTTGATTTTAAAAGTTCATTTATTCACATTTATGCTTTAATTCAGATTCATTCATTCAACAAATAAACTTACTGATACCTATCATGTTTCAGGTATAGCTATAGATGCTGGAATTAGAGCAGTTACCAAAACACAAAAAACCCTGCCTTCATGAAGCATACACTGGGGAGAAACCTTATATTAATCAGTACAAGAAACTGAAGATGCTGTTAAGAAATTACTGCTGGAAGGAAAGGCCCAAAGACATGAATTTTATGCAAAGCAACAATGTTTAGAGGGAATATAAGAGAGTCTTACACAAATGATGACCCTTCCCTCTTAGAATCTATTAGACTGTTCAGAAACAACATTCAAAAGCCATTTTATGAAGACCCAAGGACAAGTGTGGCTATATCAAATAGAGACGTATGTGATATGACTTATCTGTGACAAGGGGGAAACAGTGAGAGAGTATCTCTACCAGTCCCAGACAGATCAGTAAAGTAAGAAAAAAAAAAGGATAGCCCTAGCTGGTTTGGCTCAGTGGATACAGCATTGACCTGCGGACTGAAGGATCCTGGGTCCAATTCAAGGGCACATGCTGGGGTTGTGGGCATGATCCCAAGTGGGGGGTTGTGCAGGAGGCAGCCGATCAGTTATTCTCTCTCATCATTGATGTTTCTTTCCCTCTCCTTTCCTCTCTGAAATCAATAAAAATACATTTTAAAAATATACAAAGGAAAAGATATTTGTTTCAATAATAGATATACATAAAGTCAAGATGAAAATATATTAAAATATGCACAGTACTTTTTAATGGAAATTGTGATTTTATTTTTTCCCCCACTGGTTTGCTATATTTGCCAACTTTGAATAAAACTAAATATAAGCTACAAATAAAGTTTATTTTTAAAAAGTTTATCTTACATATTTTGTTACTGAATTGGTTCTTTATATTTTTAGCTAAAATATTTTTACTTGCCGAAACCAGTTTGGCTCAGTGGATAGAGCGTCGGCCTGCGGACTGAAAGGTCCCAGGTTCGATTCCAGTCAAGGGCATGTACCTGGGTTGCGGGCATATCCCCAGTAGGAGATGTGCAGGAGGCAGCTGATTGATGTTTCTCTCTCATCGATGTTTCTAACTCTCTATCTCTCTCCCTTCCTCTCTGTAAAAAATCGATAAAATATATTTAAATAAAATAAAATAAAATATTTTTACTTACTAGCAGGACTTTTAAAATTAACAAAGTATTCTTAGTAATTACAACTAAGTACATGTGAATTAAATGATAACAAATAAATATGCATTTATAATGAAAATAAGGACTATTATGGAAATTATTCTGATTCTGTACCATATACTCCAGATTATGCCATTCAATCATTTAAGAAAGATTTATTGAGGGCCAATTATGTGCCAAAAGCTCTTCTAGGCATTGAATACAATGACAAATAAAACAAAGTTCCTGTGTTCATGGAACTTACAAGCTACATGTTCCCTTGCCTAGGTCAGATCATTCATCCTAAGTGGGTCACTCAGCTACAGCTATACTGATTCCTTGGCTGTACCAGAAATATACCCTTTTTAGCCTTACTATCTGCTGTTTCCCTAACATTCCTATGGTTCACATTCCTTCACTTCATTCAGATTTCTACTCAAATCTCATCCTTCAAAATCTTCCTTGATCTTCCTATCTAAAACAGTCTTCTTTCCTCACAATTACAAACATATGTGAAACCTATGAAATCAACCCTGCTTTTAATTTTGCTTAAGTATACATGCATCTTAGTGGCTCTAAACAAACAAAAAAATTGCCCTCTCCTTCCCTTATTCTATTTTTTTAAATATTTTTTTACTGATTTCAGAGAGGAAGGGAGAGGAAGAAAGAGACAGAAACATCAATAATGAAAAGGAATCATTGATCGGTGGCCCTCCTGTACACCCCACACGGGATCCAGCCCGAAACCTGGCATGTGCCCTGACTGGGAATCAACCACAGAGCCACGCCGACTGGGTCCCTTATTCTATTTTGTTTATTTTCTCCCACTACATACTATAACCTGAAATTACACCCTATCTCTCTATATTGTATATACATACACACACACGAAATGTTTTACATATATGTATATACATTTGATTTTTATTTGTTTATAGTCTGTTTCTCCCTCTTGCCATCTTTGATGGCAAGGACTTTGTGTAATGTGCTTACCACTATGTCCCAGGGGAAGAAACTGCTTATAGGCTCCAGATATCCATTTTCTTCTAAGCACCTGGATTTCCTAGTGTCCCTTGCAGTAGGTGTAACCATATTACCAAGTTCTGGTCAATGGGATGTGAGCAACTTCTAAGTTGTGCCTTTAAAGGGAAAAGGTATACCTTCCTCAGCCCCCTCCCTCCTTCATTCTGGCTAGAAAGCAAACATGGTGGTAAGTCCCCTTGAATCATATGGACAAAGGCAAGCAAGACCTAGGAAATAGAAGAAAAAGACAAAGAAAACTTGCACTGCTAGTAACTTCACAGAGCAGAACTATCCTAATAGCCTGGACTTCTATCTTGTTTAAGCTACTATTTGTTTTCTTCCTGGTCTCTCTCACATGCAGTAAAATCTATCCCCAAAAATATAATCCCTATTTATTACCTAGAACAAGGCCTTACAAAAGGGGGCCTCGATAAATATTAAATGAACAAGTAAATTAATCAGTCTCTTCAGAACCTTTGAATATGGTCTACCTCTAGATACACTAAGAAAGTCTAGTTACTAAACCTGTAAAACTATGGCTCGGAGCTACATCTAATATTGTGCCCAAACCTATGGGCCCTGCCAGAGCAACCAAAGAGAGTCCGTATAATTTTTAACATTCACCTCTCTAAACATCAATGACTTAATTTTGCATGTGACCTCCCTAATTTATATAAAACTAATAGATATATCATTAATTATAACGAAATGCCTATTTTTTCTGGGAGTGTTAATGTCATTTAAAGACTCATAAATGATAAACTTTAGTATTAGTGAAGATATGAATAGATTATTGCAAACAATGCAGGTCATGAAATACAAAGAAAAAAGGTTATGTAACTTTAAAAAATGAACAAAAAATCAGATAGCAATTTCAAAAAAAGATTCGGTTTACTTCAATGAACAAGCATCAGAGTAACTGCTTTTTATGAGCCCAAAGTGACAAGATTAAATCAAGCACAGAGTTATTTATTAAGCCCTAGAGCAACTCAAAAGCTAATGAAAAGGAAAACATGTCAAAACAAACTCAGATCATTTTTGTCTTTCACATTGCTGCTACTCTCTCTCAGTGGCTATATTATCACCAGAACATTAGAAAGGACAGGCAGACAAGCGCCTGAACACTAGAAAGTATAGGCAGCTGCCATGTTAAGATCATGAGGGAAGGATGAAGAAAACTGAGGAGGTATCTAACCTGACATATGTGAGCTGATAAACACCAAAGACTCCCTCGACTCTAGACTTTTTTAGATGACAAAAAGAATCTTTTTTTTTTTAATCCTCACCAGAGGATATTTTTTCCATTTATATTTTTTATTTTTATTTTTTAGAGAGAGAGCGGAAGAGAGGGAAAGACAGAGAGAAATATGGATGTGAGAGAAACACATCGATTGGCTGCATTGAGGGCCCGGGCCAGGGGGGAGCCAGTAACCAAGGTAAGTACCCTTGACCGGAATCAAACCCAGAACCCTTTAGTCCGCAGACACTCCATCCATTGAGCCAAACCAGTTAGGGCAAGAAACCCTTTTTAAAAAAGTTGTTTTCATTGATTTCAGAGAGAGGAAGGGAGAGGGAAAGAGAGAGAGAGAAACATCAATGATGAGAATAATTGATCAGCTTCCTCCTGCACTGCCCCTCCCCACCTACCTCCACTGGGGGTTGATCCTGCAGCCTAGGCATGTGTCCTGACCAGAAATCAAACCATGACATCCTGATTCATGGGTTGAAGCTCAACCACTAAGCCACACCAGCTGGGCAAAAGAAACCTTTGTTTGGTCAAATCACCATCCAAAAGATCATCATTTGGATCTTCTGTTACATGCAGCCAAACACTTTCAGGTTTCACAATTCAGAAAATTAAAACAGAAGAGCAAGCTTATGGTTAAATTTCTTACCCTAAATACTTCATCTAGGCTAGTGTAAGAGTATGTCAAGGAAAAAAAACAATCATAATTCACTTTCAAATATGTAGCTGTAGCTACCAACATCATTTTTGTGGTTATTGTTTGGCCTACTTTATTCTAACAGGTAAGACTTAATCTTAAACCTAACTGATTTACATCAAGGCAAATGCCATTCTAATGCAAAAGAGCATTAACAAGCTACTCAATACACAAAAGCAAGCTGTTTGAACACCTCAACAGAAGAATATTTAAAATCCTAACTAAATTCCGTCATTTAACAAATACTAGGTCCTATTAAATGCCAGAGACTAGGTCCCAAGATTTACCAAAATAAAATGATGCACATTCTTCCTGCCCTTATTCAGCTTATAATTCAGCAAATAATCAAATAAACTTGCTCTGGGAAGTTTTTCTTTGGCATTAACCAAGTTAAAGCCAAGAAGTAAGTCAGAATGTATTCTGAAACTACAGAGGTACTCTTTTAAAATACACTGCCCTTGCTGGTTTGGCTCAGTGGATAGAGCGTCAGCCTGCAGACTGAAGGGTTGTGCAGGAGGCAGCCGATCAATGATTCTCTCTCATCATTGTTGTTTCTATCTCTCTTTCCCCTCTCCCTTCCTCTCTGAAATCAATAAAAATATATATTTTTAAAAATACACTAAGAACCTCCTAGAAATGTGGGCAAAAGATACCTACAAACAATTCACAAATAGCCAACAAACACATGCACACTATTCTCAGTAGTAATCAAAGATACGTAAACTTTAAAAAAGTAAGATATAAAAGAACTATCAAAATGGCATAGATTCTAAAATACCATCACACAGGCTAATAAAATGCTTTCATTAAGCAATCTAATATACTGCTGATACAAACACAAATTAATGTAACCTTTTAGGTATCCCTCATGTTATACTTATTAGGATGCCAATTTTCTGTAAGTATGCTGAAAACTTTTTTTCTCTTAGAAAAAAAAATGGCATTGAAAACGCAGAAGAATTCATAACTAGAGCTTAGAATTTCAAACTACTTACTGTTTCAAAGCTGCCTTTATGCATCAAATCAATGGGTGGCCGGAACAGATCTGCCAGGGTAGTTAGTTTCTTATCTATGGCTCCTCCGTTTCTTAACTCTTGTTCTTGCCGAACTGAAACACAGAAGGATGAGGAAGTTTCAACTAACCATAAAAGGAATAAATCTAACAATATAAAAGACATGTATCAATTGCAAGAATTACTGAACAATGTGCTTGACCTCAAAATGCAAATATAAAATGCGAATTCTGAAAAAAATACAAAGCAAGGTAGGGAGGGAGTCTTAAAACTCAGTGGTGGCTTTCTACCAAAAGATAAGGATAAAAGCAGAAATTTATATTAGTCTCACAATCAAAATATTTCCTTCACATATTAAAAACTAACTTTAGTATAGGAGAAAACTTTCTACTCCATTTATCTAGTTCTAAAAGTAATCTTAATTTACCTGTAGTTTCCAGTTATATTCCCAATCTTCAAAGTTTCTGGCAATAGCAAGAATGACCACTGCTATCACCCTCTCCTGGCAGGGCACAGGATTCCCTGGATAACCTGAGTCAGTTTGGGTTCCCCTTTAACACTCTCCAAAGTTACAAGACCTACTTGTGCTTCAATGAGCTCATTATAAATCAACTACAAAATCAAACATGGTCCAAGAATTTCTCATATATTCTCTCAAACATAACTGTCCTTTTCTTTACAGTTCCATTGCTAAATCAGTACTAATTCCTCTAAAAGTGTAAAGTCAAGATTCTCATTCTAACTTACTCCACAGAAATATATAAACCGATTCTAAACAACTGTAGCCAAAATGTTAATACTGACTGCTTTGGGTGTGGCTTTTTTTTCTATTTTTCAATTCCCCATTGTGTTCACTGACAGATACTAGGATCTTGAGGGTAATCAGTTTTTTACTTTATTATAGTCAGTATTTGAGTGCTCATTCAAAAGCTCATTAAGTTTGTAAATTACTTAAATTTTTACATTATCTTCATCTTTCTTATTCTTCTTCTATCACCGAGTAGTTTAAAATTTAAAACAAATCAGTTCTGGAGAAACAATCACAGACTGAATTCATAATTTTACTTTTAAAATAAGGTGATTCTTCAAAGTAATTAGACCTCATATTAATCATCTTTTTCTTTTTAAGAAAAAGTATATAGACTAGCCAGTTTGGCTCAGTGGATAAAGTGTCAGCCTGCGAACTGAAGGGTCCTGGGTTTGATTCCAATCAAGGGCACATGCCTGGGTTGTGGACTCAATCCCCAGTAGGGGGTGTGCAGGAGGCAGCCAATCAATGATTCTCTCTCATCATTGATGTTTTCATCTCTCTCTCCCTAAAATTAAAAAAAAAAAAAAATGTATATAAATGAAACTAAGAACTTGACCTGTTAGGGAGTGTATAGGAACTTTTCCACATTGTGGTTTTATGCGTGGGAGAGGGAAAAGGAAAGGAGGGGAAGACAAGGAGAGAGACAGACAGAGGGAGGATAAACTGATTCATAGATACCTACTAGTTTCAGTTTGAAAATCCCGAAAACCATCAAATATTGAACGTGCAGGCCGCCGTCTTTTAGGAGCTTTAAGGGGTAAAAATAGAATTATACAAAAATTTAAACATTAATTTTGAAACAATTCTAAAAACTTCCTTATCTATACATATTTGTTTAAAACACTCATAGATTCATAATGGTGTCCCCCTTCAAAAAAAATGAAGTGTTTTATAAACCTTCAAATAATTCATACAGAATTAACTCAACCATCTTCAGCCCAATGATTTTGTTTTACAAATGAGAAAATTAAGGTCCTGTTAAAGAGACTTGACCAAACCTGTGTAAAAGACAAGAAGAAAGAAGATTTTGCGGATGACTCCCATGGAAATGAAGTTGCAAATGTTGCCAATATCTAATTCAGGTTAGCCTAAGGCAGTGATTTTCAACCAGTGTGTCACAAGAATTTTTAAAACATGCAATGTCTGACTATTTAGTGAGGGGCACTAACCTCTTTTCCCTTAGATTGTCAAATGATAACAATAGCCCTAGCCAGTTTTGCTCAGAGTGTTGGACCTTGGATTGAAGGATCTCAGGTTTGATTCCAAGCAGGGGCATGTACCTCGGTTGCAGGCTTGACCCCAGCACTGGTCGGGGTGTGTGTGGGAGGTAACCAATCTATGTGTCTCTCTCTCATCCATGTTTTTTTCTCTCTCTCTGTCTCTCCCCCTCCCTTCCACTCTCTCTAAAAAATATTTAAAAAAAAAAAAATCAGCCGAAACCGGTTTGGCTCAGTGGATAGAACATCGGCCTGCGGACTGAGGGGTCCCAAGTTCGATTCCGGTCAGGGGCATGTGCCTGGGTTGCAGGCACACCGCCAGTGGGAGATGTGCAGGAGGCAGCTGATCGATGTTTCTCTCTCATCGATGTTTCTAGCTCTCTGTCTCTCTCCCTTCCTCTCTGTAAAAAATCAATAAAATATATATATATATAAAAAAAATCAATGGGAAAAATATCCTAGGGTGAAAATTACAAACAAAAAGAAAAAGACAATAGCACACCTGGTATGGCTCAGTGGTTGAATATCAATCTATGAACCAGGAGGTCACAATTCGAATCCCCATCAGGACACATGCTCGATCCCCAATAGGGGGCATGCAGGAGGCAGCCAATCAATGATTCTTTCTCATCACTGATGTTTCTATCTCTACCTCTCCCTTCCTTTCTGAAATCAGTAAAAATATATTTAAAACAAAAAAATGACAACAGCCAACACAACAATAGCCATCCAGTGTGAATCAAACTATACTTATTTTTTTGTCAGATCGGCAAAAAATATATTTTTTGGCACACCACAGAATTTTAGTAATCAGTTTATGTGTGCCATGAGATAAACAAGGTTGAAAATTGCTGACCTAAGGGATCTGACTACCCTTTGGCATAACACTTGAGTAACTAAGTTCTAAATAATAATACTTGAAACTACTTAGTAAATGGGTATACATGTAAAATTATAAATACCAAAAAACACTTAATTTTGGAAGAAAATATTTTCCCTGCAGATACACAATGATTTAGTAACAGAAAAGCAAGTAGAACCATCTTCTGATACCTCTGTATTTTACAGGTGAAGTCTAAAAAGCAATAGTCAAAATGTTATCTTTCTATATGTGTCCTCAAACCTAAAAAAAATTTGCCAGATCATTTGTATACATTACAATAAATAAGGACATTTAATGACTCTCTCAATATGGGTAATAGTCATTGTTGGCTTATCGCATTCCTGGCCAACATGTAACCAGAACAATGTTCCATGTTAATTAATGATGATTAGTAGTAAGATTAGATAGAAAGTATAAAAGTTCCCTATCCCATATCGAAGCTTCTTTCCCAATAACCTGTGTTTGCTATCATATAGGATAATTCTTTCTAAGAACTATTGAGAAACAAACAAACAAACAAACAAACAAACAAACAAAGCAAAAAAATCAGAAGCACACATTAAAAATCTCATTTTCCTTTAAAGCATTATCAGGCTATATATCATTTATGCACATACATATATCAGTATTTATATTTAAAAAGCACCATATCTCGCCCTAGCCAGTTTGGCTCAGTGGATAGTGTTAGTCTGTGGGCCAAAGGGTCAAGGACACATACCTTGGTTGCAGGGTCCTCCCCGATCAGGGCCCTGGTCGGAACGCATGCAGGAGGCAACCAATCGATGTGTTTCTCTCACATCGCTGTTTCTCTCTGTCGTTCCTTCTCTCTTACAAAAAAAAAAAAAAATCAATACCCTCGGGTGAGGATTAACAAAACAAAAAAAAAGCACAATATCTCTAGCAAAGGGATTTGGTAAAAAAAAAAAAAAAAAAGAAAGAAAGAAAGAAAGAAAGAAAGAAAGAAAGAAAGAAAGAAAGAAAGAAAGAAAGAAACTTTCATGTTTTAGTTTTATATTGAATTTTTTAATTTAAATTGAATTTTAGTTGTGTAACATTTATTTAAATTGAATTTTTAAAAATTTAAATATTGCATTATTTTTCCCTCCCTCCCTTACTTTATAAAGAATCAAGGAATGTCATTCTTTTCAATCTTGAAATTATTTTTGATCAAGAGGTCCTATGTCAAATATATGTTTCTAGCAGGAATAATATATTCTCTCAAGAATGCCTTCTTAAAACTCATTATCAGATACATTTTAAGCATAATTAAGGAAGTAAGAGTGTCTTAGGAATAACTACCTAAGACAGCACCCTACTACTGGTAAGGTAGTACATGAAGGTAGTTTTCTTCTACTTTTAAATTGCCAAAAGCAGGCCGATTAATAGTCTCCTCTCTCTCTCTCTCTCTTCCCAAGCCTCCTTCCCTCCTCTCCCACTCTCTCTTTTCCCCCCATACCACCCACCTTCAATTTAGCTCCTCTTTCTAAGGCTCTAGATCTCCTAGTTCTCACTAGGAGGGATTCTCACTAGTTCCTCTTATTGCTAGTTTTCTACCCAACCCCTTTTATTTCTTAGGCTCATAACCTGTTTCCCCCTTATTTATCCTAACTCTAACCAAGAAACTCCCAAGGCCACAATAACTCTAGCCCTACAACCATTACTCTTGCCTGCCTCTTCAGTATGTGGTTTCCTGGATCTTCCAGACCATCTGCTATAAAGTAAACATCAGTCCTAGGTATTCTCACTCTGCTGCCTACTTAATAAGAGTGCTGGCCACTGAGGCTAAAGAGACTAACCTACAAAGAGCTAAAAGAGCTGAAAGGAGCTTCATATTTAGGAGAGTGGGGCAGGTGAAGAAAAAAATTTAGTGAGAAGAGTGACACTGTTTCACATTTTCACAAATCTGTTAATAACTGGCTTAAAAGAAGATATCTGAATTTTCGGATGTCCTTCTGCATTCTATTCTGCAATCTGCTGCTATTCCTTTAAAGTATATGCAGAAAATTAAAATTCAACCTTACATAGTCATGTAATTGTAAAAAGGAATATTTTAATAGTGTTTTAATATAATTCCTCTGATTCTACACCAACATTCAACCAGTGGTTGCAATTTAGAATCTGATATCTCATTAATGAACTTTTCATATCTGCTCCATTAAAGTCGATAGGCCTATGGAGTAGGCAGTCTCTAAGACTGCTCCCAATTATCTCTATCTCCTGATATTCATAACCTATATGTGGATAGCCTGAGTATGAGCAGGATCGAATAGAATGTGGCAGAGGTGAGAGTATTGGATGATATGTCACTTCCAAGATTAGATTTAAAAAGATGGTGGTGGCTTCCATTTGGGAAGCCCTCTCTGGCTCTCTCATTTGTTCTTTGATAGGGACCTGATGTCTCCAACCAACCAACAGCCACATGAGTGGGCTCAGAAAGAGAGGTCTTTCTCTATTCAAGCTATGAGATGAGTGTAGCTCAGTCTGATACCTTGATTATACCCTGTGAAAGACACTAACCAAAGGAACCTGGTTAAGCTACACCTGGATTCCTAACCCACAGAAACTGAGAAATAACAAACGTTTGTTGTTTCAGAATGCTAAATTTTGGAACAATTTATTACACAGCAGTAGATATCTAATCTCTCTATATACATATGCAATCCAGTATGAGTAGATCTTTTGCCTATGTACAGTTTTATAACATCATGTATTGATCTTTTGGAATTATCTGTTCAGTCCTAGCCGGTTTGGTTCAGTAGATAAGAGCGTCGGCCTATGGACTGAAGGGTCCTGGGTTCGATTCTGGACAAGAGCACATACCTTGGTTACAGGCTCCTCCCCAGCCCATGCAGGAGGCAACTAATCAATGTGCTTCTCTCACATCGATGTTTCTTTCTGTCTTAACCTCTCTCTTCCACTCTCTCTAAAAATCAATGACAAAATATCCTCAGGTGAGGATTAACAAAAAAATTAAAAATAAAATATGTTCACTGAGTTATGCAAACAATTCAAATATTAACCATTTCATTATGCAATATTTTAAAAATCACCATTTTAATGTCACCAATAATCTCATCAGAAAGTCTTTTAAAAAGTGAGGCACTATTAAGCTCACAATCATGGATATAAACTTTCTAAATTACAATTTCTGATTGAAAACTTAAAATAAAAAACCTCAACTGAGGATATTTTTTCCATTGATCTTTTTTTTTTTTAAATATATTTTATTGATTTTTTACAGAGAGGAAGGGAGAGGGATAGAGAGTTAGAAACATCGATGAGAGAGAAACATTGATCAGCTGCCTCCTGCATACTCCCTACTGGGTATGTGCCTGCAACCAAGGTACATGCCCTTGACCGGAATCGAACCTGGGATCCTTGAGTCCACAGGCTGACGCCCTATCCACTGAGCCAAACCGGTTAGAGCTCCATTGATCTTTAGAGAAAGAGTGAAAGGGAGGGAGGAGGAAGAAGGGAGGGAGGGGGAGAGGGAGGGAGGGAAGGAGAAAGAGAGGGGAAGAAATATCAATATGAGAGAGACATACTGATTGGTTGTCCCCCACACATGTCCCAACTGGGGATGGGGATCAAACTTGCAACCAAGAGACATGTCTTTGATCAGAAATCAAACCCAAGACTCTTCAGACTAACGCTCTAACCACTGAACCAACTGGCCAGGGCTCTGCTTGAAGCTTTTTTAAAAAAATTACTGGTAACAAATAATATCAGTTGTTTGCCTTGAAGCAGTAACAGGCTTTGTTTATATTTTAAAAAATGCCTGTCCAATGCCTAAATCTAAATAACCATAGTCTGTCCAAAGGAAAAAAAATAAACAAATGGACTATATCAAACTTAAAAGGTTTTGCACAGCAAAGTAAACCATCAACAAAACAGAAAGACAATCTACTAAATGGGAGAAGCAATTTGTCAATGGTACATCTGATAAGGGGTTAATATCCAAAATTTATGAAGGACTCATGCAACTCAACACCAAACACCCCCCCCCCCAACAAGCCAATTAAAAAATGGCAGAGGATGCCCTGGCTGGTTTGGCTCAGTGGATAGAGAGCTCAGTAGATAGAGCACTGGTGTGCGGACTGAAGGGTCCCGGGTTTGATTCTGATCAGGGGCATGTGCCTGGCTTGTGGGCTCGATCCCCAATGGGGGGCATGCAGGAGGCAGCTGATCAGTGATTCTCATCATTGATGTTTCTATCTCTATCCCCTTTCCTTCTCCCTTCATCTCTGAAAATAAATATTTTTTTTAAAAAAAAGGCAGAGGACCCAGATACATACTTCTCCAAAAAAGACATACAGATAGATGAACCACAGACATATGAAAAAATACTCAATGTCACTAACTGTCAGAGAAATGTAAATTGAAACCATCCTATATAATAAAAGAGAAACATGCAAACTAGCCGTCTTTCTGCTACACTCAAGCCATGCCCACCAATCAATCAGGAGCGAGTATGCAATTTAACTCAACTAAGATGGCTGCAGCCACGGAGCTGGAGCAAGCAGGATGCTTGGGTTGGCCCAGGCGATGGAGGAAGCCAAGCTTCCCGCCTGCCCTGGCTGGCCCTCGGGTCCGCTCAAGGCTACATAGTTTCAATTATAGAAGACAAATAAATCCCGGAAATAAAGGAAAAAAGAAAAAAAGGAGAGGCTGGGAGCTTGGGTTGCCGGGGCCCACGGCCATCCTCAAAACGGCCATCAGCCCCTCACCCAGGCTGGCCAGGCACCCCAGAGGGACTCCTTCACCCTGAAGAGACTGTGGGCAGCTTGAAAACAGCCATCAGCCCCTCACCCAGGCTGGCCAGGTACCCCAGTGGGGCCCCCACCCTGAAGGGGGTGTGGCCAGCCTGAAAACGGCCCTCAGCCCCTCACCCAGGCTGGCCAGGCACTCCAGAGGGACCCCCCACACCCTGAAGGGGCTGTGACCAGCATGCAAACAGCCATCAACCCCTCACCCAGGCTGGCCACACCCCAATTGGGTGAGGGTCCCCACTGGGGGGCTTGGTCAGCCTGAAAACGGCCCTAAGCCCCTCACCCAGACTGGCCAGGCACCCCAGCAGGACCCCCCACCCTGATCCGGGACACCCTTCAGAGCAAACCAGCCAGCCCCCACCCATGCACCAGGCCTCTCTCCTATATAATAAAAGGATAATATGCAAGCTGACCCTAACAGCTGAACGACTGGGAATGACTGGTCACTATGACACACACTGACCACCAGGGGGCAGATGCTCAATGCAGGAGATGCCCCCTGGTGGTCAGTGTGCTCCCACAGGTGGAGCTCTGCTCAGCCACAAGCCAGGCTGATGGCTGCCAGCACAGCAGTGGTGGTGGGAGCCTCTCCTGCCTCCTCAGCAGCACTAAGGATGTCCGACTGCAGCTTAGGCCTGCTTCCCGCTGGCAAGTGGACATCCCCCAAGGGCTCCTGAGCTGCCAGAGGAATGTCTGACTGCCAGCTTAGGCCCGATCCCCTGGTGAGCGGGCCTAAGCCAGCAGGTGGACATCCCTTGAGGGATCCCAGATTGCGAGAGGGCACAGGCCAGGCTGAGGGACCCCCCGGAGTGCACACATTTTTGTGCACCAGGCCTTTAGTAATGATATATCACCTGACACTTGTAAGAATGGCTATCAATAAATCCACCAACAGCAAGTGTTGGCAAGGATGTGGAGAAAAGGGAACCCTCATGCACTGTTGGTGGGAATGCAGATTGATGCACCAGTATGGAGGCTCCTCAAAAAATTAAAAATGTTGCCCTGGCCAGTTTGGGTCAGTGGTTAGAGCATTGGCCAGAGTACTGAACAGTTGTGGGTTTAACTCCAGGTCAAGGGCACGTACCTCAGTTGCAGGTTCAATAACCAGCCCCAGTGAGGACACAAGTGGGAGGCAACCAATCAATGTGTCTCTCTCATGATGATGTTTCTTCCTCCACTCCCTCTAAAAAAATCAATGGAAAAAATATCCTTGCTAAAGATTAACAACAACAAAAAATTCCAAGTTTGTCAGCAATCAAGTAAAAGTAATGTCCCATGAAAAAAGCAGCTAATTTAGCTTGCAACTCAAACAACTGTACAAGAACTTTTCCTTAAAACCACAGTATCTCAATATGCAGAAGTGTTTTGTGCATACATCCTATTTCATCAAACAGAATAGTTTAAAAAACATGTATTCAAGGGTTAAGATTAAATGAAATTAATTTTTACTGCTTCATCAAGATATTAAACAAAATTGTCTTTTTTAAAAAACTGCAAGTGTGTGGCAATGAAGAATTCAATGAGTAGTAAGTAGTACAGTTTGGTGCCACTACCCTGATTTAATTAAGATGCAGCAGTTTGACCCATCATTACTTTTGAGCCATCAATCCAAATATCAACACAGTGAAAAAAGCAAGTAACTTCTTGGCATTATATGAATATAATAATAGTTTTGATCTTACAGATACCCTGAAAAGGTAATGGAAACCCCTGACCACACTTTAAGAATCTCACTTTAGCCCAGCTGGTGTGACTCAGTGGTTGAGCATCAACCTATGAACCAGGAGGTCACAGTTCAATTCCCCATCTGGGCAAATGCCAGGGTTCTGGACTTGATCCCCAGTGGGGGCATGCAGGAGGATGATTCTCTCTCATCATTTATGTTTCTATCTCTCTCTCTCCCTAAGGTCCTCTCTGAAATCAATAAAAAAATATATATTTTTTTAAATCACACTTTAAATTAATACTGTCCTAAAAAGAAATAATTCTCTAAAGACCTTCCTTAAGTTATAATAAGGAACAATAGTAACAGTTTGGACTGAATTCCTAATTGTATAAAGTCATTCTCATCCTCTTCCTAATGTATATCAAACCAGAGATAAAAGGAGGAAAGTGAGATTTCAAATGGGAACTCTTTTGCCTCTGTTCAATAATAAACAGCACAAAATCTATTTCCTGTTGTCTTTCTCCACTCAAAGATCTCGCCTTCTTCCTTGCAATAAAGAAAAGATAAAGCTCCCAAGGTATTACTCCTTGGCTCTAAAAATCTATTCACAACATTTATATTTTTAAAAATTATTACTTGCTTTATTCTGGAATATTAACAACACAATGGCTAAATCAAACAACACAGAAAGCACATATTATACTTCAATATTCAGATCTTATCATTTTCTTCCTTCCATCTCTATTTCTGAATTGAAACAGTATATTACTTTATTTCTTGCTACAGTAAACTCCAAAGTTAAAGATCAATCTTTAAAAAAAAACCACCTCTCAACTAAGGTGCTTTTTCAAATCAAAAGATATGGCCCTGGCCTGTGTGGTCCAGGTGGTTGGGCATCATCCCATGCACCAAAAGGTCGCAGGATGGATTCCAGGTCAGCGCTCATAACCCAGGATGCTCACTCGGATTCCCAGTGGGGGGCTTGCAGGAGGCAATGAATCGATGGATGTTTCTCTCTCACATTGGTATTTCTCTCTCGCCCTCTTCCTCTCCTTCTAAAATCAATGAAAAACATATTTTTTTAAAAAATGATATGTTTTATACAAAACTAACGAACAAAATAGAAACAGACTCATAGATACAGAGAACAGACTGACAACTGTAGAGGGGAGGGAGCAGGGGTCTGGGTGAAAAAGGTTTAAGTAAAAAAGGATTAAGTAAAAAACAAAACAAAACAACCCTCATAGACAGATGACAGGAGAGGGTAAAGGGGGGATAAGTGGTGATGTAAAGAGACTTGACTTGGGGTGGTAAACACACAATACAATATACAGATGATGTATTATAGAACTGTACGCCTGAAACCTTTAATTTTATTAACCAGTGTCACCCCAATAAATTCAATGTTTAAAAAGATATGGTTTATATGCTTTTCTTCATCCCTGTCTTACTTTGTTCTCCTTTAGTCTAGTTTAGCTATAAAACTTTTCATAGGCCTATTTCTCTGCATTACTGTCCTCAGTATGTACTATATAGATTTCTATGCATTTGTCTACCCAACTAGATTACTTTATCTTCAATTTTTTAATATACCTTTTAATGTCTACAATATTTGGCTCACAGAAGGTAAATAAGTGTTTATGAGACTAAAACTATAAATTTTCTTTAAATCTGGTTAAACATCCTCCTATTTTCTACCATACTTTCTTTGCACCCAGATAGATAAAATTTTTTTTTACATGGATAAGGTATCATTTCTCCTTTGTTCAAAATAGGAATAGCTTGTCTAGAAATTAAAGAAGAGTGAATGTAAGGCATATCAAGACAGTAAGATTATGACAGTCAGGTAGATATCCATAACATAAAATAATTGGCATCTTTAATGAGAGACTGACTGGTTTCCATTATAAGGCAGCAGTTCTTTTTGCTAATTTTACTCCCTTTGGCTTCTTGTAACAAATATCAATGTTTTAATCTAGTTCACTCCTTGGAAAGATCAATTGTACAACTTTCCTGAAAAGAATACAGAATTACAAGATAAGAATTGACTCTATACTTGAAGTAACAATTTGAGCAAGCCTTCACATCTTTTGATTGCTTCATTAAAATCCTAGAAACAACAACAAAGTCAAACAAAACTAAGGAAAAAAGGGAAACTTACCACCAAACAAAGGTTCTGGTTCTACCAATATTTCCTGCTTTTGAGGAATTGGGGCACGAACTTCTTCTCTATTAAAAAAAGTGGGAAAATATCAAAATTAAACAGTTTTTTTGCTACCTGTTCCCTCTGTAACTATTGTGAATGCATTCAAATTAATAAGTAAAATGAGTACCAATCTTAGTGAATTTTAGGAACCACAGTGATAAATGATTGTTAGATGGTTTCCATATAGAGATCAATTGGAATAAAGTACATGGCACAGATATCTCAAATAATTTACAAAGGAAGAGAACAAACAAAAATAAAAAGTATTTCCCCTTTCCTCTCAAGTTCTCTACCTTAAATTCTTTCCAAGAAAAAGAGAGGGAATTTAAAAAAAAAAAATCAGGCGAAAAATTTAATTGAAAAATATTGGCTTAATAAAAGCACTATTACTACCATATCAAATAAGTAATTAAATTACACTGATATAGTAAAATAAGCTTAAACAAACATGCAGTGAATTTTATGCTAGTTATGAAGATGGCCAACACAGGTATTGCCCTGAATTATTTATTAAGTAGATCCTACTATACACAAAACAGAAAAAGTAATTACTCCTCTTATAAAAGCCTATAAACTCGTCAAAGTTTACCTCTATAGAGTTTACTAATAATCTATCTCTCCCAGTAAAAAAATACTTTAGATATACTGTTAAAATGGTGTATGTTCCTTTAAATATTAGTTTATTTTATAGTTTTAACCCAAATACTAAATTCTGCTGATTAATTTTCATAGCAAATAGTAAGTTCCAAATTTATTATCTTCCTGCTTACAATAAATGTTAATTTAAGTTAGGCCCTATGTTTTCCATTCAGATGTGTCTAATAGTAATAGCTGAACTGAAGGCCCTGTTTTTTGATATCTGAGAATTGAAAATCCAAAACATACTTTATGAAATAAGGCTTGTATATTCATTTGTCAACAAGAACTAACATCCTGTAATCAAATAACTAGACAAAGAAATATGCAATAATCCAAATGACTGAAGAATAAAGGATAATTCAAAATTATGTTAATACTTTTTCCTATTAGATTATCATTCACTGCTTACACACAGAATTTCATTGATCTGAAGGAACAATGTGTCTGTAAGAGGAAGCTCTTAATCCTCTTCCATCAAAGAAAAATAGGTCATTATTTTAAGAAAACTAATAATTTAAAAGACATCTTTTACCTAAATAAATCTTTCCATTATTAGCATACCTCACTTTTACATATCCTATCTAATAAAAGAGAAAAATGGTAATTGGCATACGACGATACCCTTTTCATTGGCTAATCAGGGCTATATGCAAATTAACTGCCAACTAAAATTGGCAGTTAACTGCCAACTAAGATTGGCAGTTAACTGCCAACAAGATGGCGGTTAATTTGCATATGTAGGCACAATGCAGGGAGGCGAAAGGGAAAGCAGGAAGAAGCCCCCTGCCACTGACAGTGATCGGAAACCCAGGGGGGAGCTAAGAGCTGGGGGGGGGAGGGCAAAGAATCAGGCGCCTTTGCCGCCCTGGCCAGTGATAGCAGGAAGTAGGGGTGGAGCCAGCGATGGGAGCTGGGCACAGTCAAAGCTGGCAGTCCCGGGAGCTAGGGGTCCCTTGCCTGGGCCTAAAGCGGAGCCCAGGATAGCGGTGGCGCTGCAACTGCAGGTCCCCGCTGCCCGGGCCGGACGCCTCAGCCAGAGGCATTAGGCCTGGGCAGGGGCGGAGCCTGCAACCACGGGGAGCTGGGGGGTCCCCTGCCCAGGCCTGACACCTCTGCCGGAGGCCTCAGGCCTGGTCAAGGGGCCGATCCGGTGACTGGTGATCGGAGGGTGATGAGGGTCAACTCCTCTGGCCGAGGCATCAGGCCTGGGTGGGGGGCGGAGGCAGGGATTGGGGGGATATGATGGTCCCCTTGCCCAGGCCTGTAGCCTGGGTCAGAGGCATCAGGCTTGGGCGGGGGGTGGAGCAAGTGATCAGAGGGAGATGGGGGTCCCCTGCCCAGGCATGATTCCTGGGCCAGAGGCCTCAGGCCTGGGCGGGGGCCAGAGCCAGTGATCGGGGGGAGATGGGGTCCCCTGTCCAAGCCTGACACCTCTGGCGGAGGCATCAGGCCTGGGCAAGGGGCCGATCAGGTGATCAGAGGGTGATGGGGGTCTACGCCTCTGTCAGAGGCGTCAGGCCTGGGCAAGGGGCCGATCCTGCGATTGGAGGGTGATGGGGGTCAACGCCTGAGGGCTCCCAGTATGTGAGAGGGGGCAGGCTGGGCTGAGGGACACTCCCCCCGCCACACACACACACACACACACACACACACACACACACACACACCCAGTGCATGAATTTCGTGCACCAGGCCCCTAGTACATATATAATTATTTCAATCAGTAGTTGTCCCTCTACAGAAAGACTTGACTACTACATATTTGAGGGTATCTGTTCCAAATTGTTAACTACCAAACAAGATGGAAGAATGGAATAGAATAAGGTGAACTGTAAAGGGTGAAAATTACAGTTTAGGAATTAGAAGCCACTATCAAATGTTAACCAATTAGCAATACAAATAATCTAAGTCAAATTATAATGTAATTCAGTAGGGAAAAACATTCATTTATCAAAACTATTTCAAACACAATTAAGGTATTTCCCAAATCTGCTGTGAATAACTGTTACCCAAGTTTCTATAAAATTAATGATGTTTTCATATTGATTTGAACGCTAAGTTGAGAGAGAATGGGATATCACACCTGAACTATATGGCCAAGATTGTGAGAGAAAAGAACTTTATAAAATATTAATAATGATCTCTAAAGTTCATGCTTCATGTGGAAACGATATTACTCTGGAACCTGGAACTATATCAATAAAAGAGGAAAGAATGTCCTGAATGTTATTTGGCCTCTAAAATCTTTGTCTAATTTAGTAAAAATAAAATCCATGTCTTCTGTCTATCCCTATTTAAAGAGATTCCTCTATTATGAGTATTATGTCTTAAGGATCTTTTAAATTTTGTGTTTTGTTTTGTTTTTAAATGTTTGAGTAACATTCATTTCTAGTATTTTCCAAAAACTGTTGGAATTTTGCCCAAAAGGTATTCATTTCAAACTCTCATTGGTATCAAATGTAAAGGGCAAAAAATAACAAATTTACTTAACATTTATGACTATTCTCTATATAGTGCCATATACAGTAGGTGCTTCTAATAACCTAACTACGTTATAAAAGACTACAATTATTTTTCAAAATTTTTTCACGGCAGCTCAAAACTTTCCTAGGACAATGTAAGAAAATCCAGAATTGGGAAATCTCAACTTTATTGGGTTTTACTTCCATATCTGCTACTTAAAGGCTGTGTGTGTAACTTGAGAAAATGGCCTTGCCTCTGTTTCCTCAACTGTAAAACATGGGTAATAATGCCATCCTACAGGATTCTTTTGAGGATTAAATAATAGATAAGACATAACAGTGCTTTCGAGAATTTAAAATAAGTATAAAAATTTCTATTTGACACTTTTTCAGATGCTCTCAACTATATTTTCTTCAAATACTGAGAATTAACCTGATAAAAATGCAGTTACTCAATATAACAGTAACAGGCAGGGGGTTGCTCCTAACAAGAAATAATAAATTCATACTCTGTGTGTGGTCTAACAGTGGAGACACTTGCTGAACTGGTACTGGGCTCTTCAGCAATTCCACCACCATCCAAAAACATTGTGACTGCCATCTCCAGATTATTGTTGCAGGCTTCAAGCATGTGTTTCCCAACACTTTCACTTGCACCTGAAATAGCAGAAAGGTTAAAGGTTAAAAAAAAAAAGACACCTTTTTATATTCAGTACTTAGAATTCAGAATTCCCCAAAACAGTACATTTTCCCTTTAAGAATGAATAACTTAGCCCAACTGGTGTGGTTCAGTGGTTGAGCCCATGAACCAAGAGTTCCCTGGTTCGATTCCCGGTCAGGGCACATGCTCAGGTTGTAGGCTTGATCCCCAGTAAGGTGTGTGCAGGAGGCAGTCAATCTATGTCTCTCTTTCATAGATGTTTCTTTCTCTCTATCCCTCTCCCTTCCTCTCTCTCTCTAAAAATCAATAAAAACATATTTTAAAAAAACACAAATGTCTTTTAAAAAAAAACCTATTTAAACTTCTAAACTGTTGGGACATTCTCCCTCTCAGGAGCATGCCTGTGCCTTTCCCTTCCCCCTCCTCTTCCCCACTGGTGTGCATTTCCCAAACTCTAAGGGTCGCCACAAGACTTGCAACCAGGGGAGCAAATGGGCAGTGGCAGCTCAACCCAGGCTAACTCCCTGAACCTGTATCCAAGGCCCTTTCCTCTAACTTTCCAGTGAGCCAGAGCAGCCCCACCTAGGCTCTCTCCTGTTGCTTTTTCTATCCTAAGCCCTTCCCTGTTTCACTGTCCCCAGCTTTAATAAACATAATCTCAAAATAATTATAAAATAAAACAAATTTCTACCCTATTTTATAAAATAAAATAAACAAAATGTGGCATAGACAGAGATAGAAAAGAAAGTAGCCCTAGCTGGTTTGTATCGGTGGTTAGAGTGCTGGCCTATGGACTGAAGGGTCTTGGCTTCAATTCCTGGTCAAAGGCATGTACCTTGGTTGCCGGCCCTGGTTGAAGTACGTGCTGGAGGCAACCAGTCAATGTGTCTCTCTCACATAGATGTTTCTCTCTCTCTCTCTCTCTGTCTCCCCCTCCTTTCTACTCTAAAAAATCAATATAGGAGAAACCAAGATGGCAGCATAGGCAAACACCGGAAATTGCTGCCTCCCACAACAAATTCAAAAATACAACTAAAAGACAAAACGGACATCATCCAGAACCACAGGAAGGCTGGCTGAGTGGAAATTCTACAACTAGAAGGAAAGAGAAAAGCACACTGAGACCCAGAGGAGGTGCGGAAGTGCAGAGGTATGGAGGAGAACGCAGCAGGGGCTGGCAACTGAGGACGTGGCTGTCTTTTTGAATCAGGAGGGAGTCACAAGCCCCCGGCTGCTCTGAACTCCATTTCCGGGTGAGTCTCTGGGGACCCAGACTCATACGGGGAGAGACTGGACTGTCTGGCAGCAGGCAGAGACTGGACTGTCTGGCAGCAGGCAGAACTCGGAACTTGAGGGCGGCTTTCTCTCGGGGGGGGGGGGCGGGTGCTTGCAGGCATTACCAGGACACTGAGACGCAGGGCCCCTTAGGGCAGGGCTGAGGATCAGCCAGAGCTGCTTGCTCCACCCTGTTGATTCCCTGAGACCCCGCCTCACCCAAGCTGCAGCAGAGGCTTTTGCATATGAATGCCCTGGCCCTTTGCAATCTGAAAATTACCTAACAAACTGTAGCTGGACCAGACAGACCCAGAACTTCCAAAAGAAGGCCCAAGGCCCCACAGCAGCATGCATTGCTTCACAACTGGACCTCATTTGGGCACCTCCAAACCCCAAACAAGGAAGGGGAATCTGCAGATCTCTTCATAGCTCCTGCTGGGTAGCCTCAGGCAGAGGCTAAATTAGCACTTCCTTAGATCCAAGAGCCAGTGTACCCAGTGGTCAGAGTGGGACCATCCAATTACAACTCCTCAGATCCATAAGGGACACACTCAGGGGGCAGACTCAGTGAGCACCAAAGCCCCACTGAAGCAAGTCTTGCCTCATAAGGGTGTCTTCAGCACAGAAGTTCTCCCACTGCAGACACAGCTGACTCTCACAGCCAATTGGCCTGGAGGTCAATTCCTCCCAGTGATACCTACAACAATCAAGGCTTAACTACAACAAGACTGTGCACAAAGCCCACAAAGGGGTGCACCAAGATTGTCCACCTCAGGTAATTGGGGAGGCTGAGTCACTGGGCCCTATAGGACACCCAGCACACAAAGCCACTCTACCAACACAGGGAAGCATAAAAAATGTGGAGACAAAGAAACAGGTCACAAATGACAGAAATGGAGGAAAGCAAACTACTGGATATAGAGTGGAAAACCACACTTTTAAGGTTTTTCAAGAACTTTCTAGAAACCGCCGACAAACTTAATGAGACCCTCAAGAAATCTAGTGAGACCCTCGAGGTTATGATAAAGGACCAACTAGAAATTAAGCATACACTGACTGAAATAAAGGATATTATGCAGACTCCCAACAGCAGACTAGAGGATCGCAAGAATCAAATCAAAGATTTGAAATATGAAGAAGCAAAAAACACCCAACCGGAAAAGCAAAATGAAAAAAAGAATCCAAAAATACAAAGATAGTGTAAGGAGCCTCTGGGACAGCTTCAAGCATACCAACATCCGAATTATAGGGGTTCCATAAGAAGAGAGCAAGATATTGAAAACCTATTTGAAGAAATAATGACAGAAAACTTCCCCTACCTGGTGAAAGAAATAGACTTACAAGTCCAGAAAGCGCAGAGAACACCAAACAAAAGGAACCCAAAAAGGACCACACCAAGACACATCATAATTAAAATGCCAAGAGCAAAAGACAAAGAGAGAATCTTAAAAGCAGCAAGAGAAAGGAACTCAGTTACCTACAAGGGAATACCCATACGACTGTCAGCTGATTTCTCAACAGAAACTATGCAGGCCAGAAAGGAGTGGCAAGAAATATTCAAAGTGATGAATGCCAAGAACCTACAACCAAGATTACTTTATCCAGCAGAGCTATCATTCAGAATTGAAGGTCAGGTAAAGAGCTTCACAGATAAGGAAAAGCTAAAGGAGTTCATCACCACCAAACCAGGATTATATGAAATGCTGAAAGGTATCCTTTAAGAAGAGGAAGAAGAAGAAAAAGGTAAAGATACAAATTATGATCAACAAATACACATCTATCAACAAGTGAATCTAAAAATCAAGTGAATAAATAATCTGATGAACAGAATAAACTGGTGATTATCATAGAATCAGGGGCACTGAAAGGGAGTGGACTGACTATTCTTGGGGGGGGAGGGGTGTGGGGGATGCTAGAAGAGACTGGACAAAAATCGTGCACCTATGGATGAGGACAGTGGGGGGGGGGTGAAGGGGGGGGTGGGAACCGGGTGGAGGGGAGCTATGGGGGAAAAAGAGGAACAAATGTAATAATCTGAACAATAAAGATTTAATTTAAAAAAATCAATACAGACAAATATCCTCATGTGAGGATTAACAAAAAAAGTAGCAGCATTAAAAGTTTTCCTTCATAATAAAACAAAAACTAAATATTTACCTGACATTTCTTTAAATGGACTGACTATATATTTGTTAATAAACTGAAAAAGATAAAGAAAAATCAAAGACTACATTCTAGAAAATTGAAAAATTATTAAAGAATACATTTCAGTTAGTATTTCTCTCTTTTTTTGTAAATCCTCACCTGAGGGTAAGTTTTTATTGATGTTAGAGAAAGGGAGAGAGAAACATTAATCAGTTGCCTCCCATATGTACCTTGACCAGATATCAAACCCACAACTTGGGTTTATGCCCTGACCAGGAATCGAACCCACAAGCTTTTGGTGTAAGTCTCTCCAGCCAACAGTATTTCACTTCTATTAAAAAGGAAGCATTTTGCCCTAGCTGGTTTGGCTCAGTGGATAGAGCATCAGACTAAAGGGTCCCAGGTTGAATCCAGTCAAGGGCACATGCCTAGTTATGGGATCCATCCCCAGTGAGGGGGAGTGCAGGAGGCAGCCGATCAGTGATTCTCTCTCATCATTGATGTTTCTATCTCTCTTCCTCTCCCTTCCTCTCTGAAATAAAAAAAAATTAAAAAGGAAGCACTTTTCCTAACAATGGGAGAGTAATGGGATAGAACATTTTTGTCAAAGATATAACTAAGTCAAAACCTGGTAAGAAATGTTAACCTTCATCATTTAAAACTGGCCCTATCACACACTTACACATTTGTAAAGCCAGCATAGTCTTCCAGATGCAATATAAATTAGAAAAATAATTTTACAATATGTATCAAGAAACATAAAAATACTCATTCCTTTTTTTGACCCAGTAATTTGGGTTTCTAGTAAAAAGATGTATTCTCTATTATTTACTCTATATAATACATGAATAAACATACTCAGTGTAACTTCAGTTAAAATGAAAAAATGAAAACAACATAAATATCCAATAGAGTCTGATTTATAGAATCTATTTGATAAAACATACTGTAGTCATTAAAAAGCATCACAGGGCCCGGTCAGTGCGGCTCAATGATTGAGCATTGACCTATGAACCAGGAGGTCACGGTTCAATTCCAGCTTGGGGCATAGGCCTGGTTGCGGGCTCAATTCCCAGTGTGGGGTGTGCAGGAGGCAGCCAATCAATGATTCTCTCTCATCATTGATGTTTCTCTCTCTCTCTCCTTCTCCTGTCCTATCTGAAATCAATAAAAATATATTTAAAAGGAAAAAAAAGCTTCTCAGGCTTCCCATTGGGATGACTTTCCTTCTACCTGAATGCTGTCCCTTAAATCTACTTCAGTGAGGTCTGCTGGTTGTGTGTGTAGGGGGAGGAGAGGGACTGAAAATGTCTTTACTTTGCTGTCATTCCTGAAAGAGTTTTACTGAATACATGTTCTATTTTATTAAGGCTGACAGCTATTTTCTCTCAGTACATTGAAGATAGCATTCCAATGTCCTATAGCTTCTGTTGTTGCTTCTGGGAAATCAGTTGCTAAAGAAAAACATTTGTATAGCAATCTGTTGTTTCTCTCCAGCTGCTTTTAAGATCTGTCTTTGGTCCTCTGTATTTTCACTCTAATTTGTCAGGGCTTATTTTATTTCTCCTTCTTGGGATTCACTGGACTTCCATGATATATAAGAACTATTACCTTTTATCAACTCTGAAAAATTCTCAGCCACTTTTATTTAATAACTAGAGGCCCGGTGCACAAAAATTTCTGCACTCGGGCAGGTCCCTCAGCCCAGCCTGTGCCCTCTAGCAATCTGGGACCCCTCAAGGGATGTCCACCTGCTGGCTTAGGCCTCTCCCCAGGGAATCAGGCCGAAGCTGGCAGTCAGACATCCCTCTGGCAGCCCAGGAGACCTCGGGGGATGTCCACTTGCCTGCGGGAAGCAGGCCTAAGCTGCAGTCGGACATCCTTAGGGCTGCTGAGGAGGCGGGAGAGGCTCCCGCCACCACCGCTGTGATGGCAGCGAACAGCCTGGCTTGTGGCTGAGCAGAGCTCCACCTGTGGGAGCACACTGACCACCAGGGGGCATCTCCTACATTGAGCGTCTGCCCCCTGGTGGTTAGTGTGTATCATAGTGACCAGTCATTCCCAGTCGTTTTGCTGTTAGGGTCAATTTACATATTACCCTTTTATTATATAGCAGTGGTACTCAACCTGTGGGTCGTGACAACTTTGGGGGGGTCAAACTACCCTTTCACAGGGGTTGCCTAAGACCATAGGAAAACACATATATAATTACATATTGTTTTGGTGATTAATCACTATTCTTTAATTATGTTCCATTTGTACCAATGAAATTGGGGGTCACCACAACATGAGAAACTGTATTAAAGGGTCGCGGCATTAGGAAGGTTGAGAACTACTGTTATATAGGATAGAGGCCTGGTGCACGGGTGGGGGCCAGCTGGTTTGCCCTGAAGGGTGTCCCGGATCAGGGTGGGGGGTCCTGCTAAGGTGCCTGGCCAGCCAGGGTGAGGGGCTGATGGCTGTTTGCAGGCTGGTCACGCCCCATAGTGGGGATCTCACCCCATGGGAGTGTGGCCAGCCTGGGTGAGGGGCTGAGGGCTGTTTTCAGGCTGGCCACAGCCCCTTCAGGGAGGGGTCCCTACTGGGGTGCCTGGCCAGCCTGGGTGCGGGGCTGAGGGCCGTTTTCAGGCTGGCCACGGCTGCGGGCTGGAAGCAGGTATCTGGGATTTATTTAATGTCTATAATTAAAACTTTGTAGCCTTGGTCCCGCTCGAAGCCTGGGGTTGCCCCTGGCAACCCATGTTCCCAGCCCCTCCTTGAGGGGAGGCCAGGCTGGCTGGAAGCAGGTATCTGGGATTTATTTATCTTCTATAATTGAAACTTTGTAGCCTTGAGCAGAGCTCAGGGCTAGCCAGGGCAGGCGGGAAGCTTGGCTTCCTCCATCGCCGGGGGCAACCTAAGCCTCCTGCTCACTCCAGCTCCATGACCGCCGCCATCTTTGTGACTGGCGGAGTGAGGGAGTGAGTTAATTTGCATATTACTCTTTTATTAGATAGGACCAGAGGCCTGGTGCACAAAATTCATACAATGGGGTGAGGGGTGTCCCTCAGCCCAGCCTGTGCCCTCTTGCAGTCCGGGAGCCCTCAGGGTATGTCCAACTAATGGTTTAGGCCCATTCCCTTCAGGGAGTGGGCCTAAGCCCTAAGCCAGGGGTGGGCAACCCCTGGCACACGTGCCAAACATGGCATGCCAGTAACTTTTGCTGGCACGCGGAACCCTCTCTTATAATCTTCCATTTACAATATTTTTCTTAACATCAACTTTATTTTTCAGATAAATTCAGTGTAGGTGCATCTTAGATAAATAAATAATTTTACATAACAAGTTATCTTGAGAGCTTGTTTTGGAGGTTCTAGCAGGGGAGCGCAGCTACTCGTATACCCTTGACAGAAGACCAGTCCTCTCCTCTGGGGGGAAGTTCGTCCTCTTTGACCGAGCGTGCAGCTTCAGGAGAGATGCACATGGATCGGTGAGGGAGGAGGGGGACACCTGCCTAGCCAGCCAGATCAGCCGAATCAACCCTGGCAATCAATGGGGTGACAGATGTCGCAGCCAGATTGCCCTCACATCCAATAACAAGTTATCTTAACGACCATAGACATGGATTGACAAGAGAGGGAAAGAGCAATTTCTATGCCTCCACCTTAACTCTCCCTGCCTTCCTAGATCCGACCAGTGTTTTGGTTTCATCCACATACACTTGTGAATCTTTGTTCTCAGTGATGAATTTTGTTAAGTCTCGTAATAGGAGTAGCCTGACGGATGAAAGTAGTAGCTCGTGCATATCTCTGAAGGTCACGAAATATAAACCTGATGTAAAATCTCTGTCATCAGTGATGCAGCAGCAAAAGTCCCACTGATAATATCAAACGGAGTCACAAAGTTTTCTGTCGGACTATCAGTGTACATGTATACATTAAAAAATAAATGTATTTTTCATCATCATATACTGTGTTTTTGTCGTTCGAATGAATTTTATTACTTCTTCAAGGTTCTTAACATATGTACACCTTAAGAGATATCAAGTAGGCATACCATGTTCTCAAAAAATTAGGGTTGGCACGCAGAAGAATTTTGAGTCAGAGATTTTGCTGGTTTTGGCATGCACTCACAAAAAGGTTGCCCACCCCTGTCCTAAGCCCACAGTCGGACATCCTTGGCACTGCCACAGAGGCAGGAGAGGCTCCTGCCACTGCCACTGTGCTCAAGAGGCTTCTGGCTGAGCGGCACTCCCCCTATGGGAGCGCACTGACCACTAGGGGGCAGAGTTGCGTTGAGCGTCTGCCCCTTGGTGGTGAGTGCACGTCACAGTGACCAGTTGTTCTGCCATCGGGCCAAAACCAGCTCTCCGACATCCTCCGAAGGGTCCCAGATTGTGAGAGGGTGCAAGCCAGGTTGAGGGACCCCACAGGTCCACAATCGGGGAGAGAAGTGGGAGGTTGGCCAGCCAGGGAGGGATCGTGGGAGGACTCCAGGGCATGTCCAGCCCGTCTCGCCCAATCCCGATCAGCCAGACCCCAGCAGCAAGCTAATCTACCAGTCAGAGCATCTACCCCCTGGTGGTCAGTGCATGTCATAGCAACTAGTCGACCAGTCAACTGTCTTCCCCCTGGTGGTCAGAGCACATCACAGCAAGCAATTGAGCGGCCTTAGCATATCATTAACATATTACACTTTGATCGGTTAAACAGATGACCAGATGACCAGAAACTTAGCATATTAGGCTTTTATCATATACGATTATCTTACTTATTTCTTTCTGGAACTCCAATTAAATGTATGTTAGAACTCAGGTTTTGCTTTCTGTTTTGTTTTGTTTTTTTTCAGAGAGGAAGGGAGAGGGAGAGAGAGATAGAAATATCAATGATGAGAGAGAATCATTGATTGGCTGCCTCCTGCACACCCCACACTGGGAATTGAGCCCACAACCAGGAATCAAACTGTTACTCCTGGTTTACAGGTGGACACTCAACCACTGAGCCATGCCAGCCAAGGAAATATATGTTACAACTCTTCACTCTAGGCTGTGCTAATCTGTTTAGTGTGTTGTTTTTATCTGTTCATTGAACTTTAACTTCAGTTAATTTTCTTATATGTAGAAGTTCTGTTTTTTATTTTTTCCTAATCTGCTTTGTTGTGTCTCAGAGAGCCTTACTTCATACTCATGTGTCAATATTAATTAAACTCATTGGAATTACTAAGACAAAATATAAACTTTCTGCAGTCTCTAGGGGATCACTGTTTTATTTCTGCTGGCTCTTGCTTACTGTCCCATGTTCTTTGTACATATTGTGATTTTTTTTTTTTTTTTTTTTTTTTTTTTTGCTGAGATCTCATGTGCTTTGGAATTTTAACCTGTAAATTTTTGAAGCCTGAGTTGAAGGTTCCATTCCTCCTAAGAGGATATGATTTGATAGATTTTGTAAAGCACCTGTGGGTACTACCAAACAGGGACCACTTCAAAAACATTCTTGACTTGAAATTTTACAAGACAACATGGGAAATGTGACCCTGTATAGACCATTGTATAAATTCTCAGGGAAGCTATCTCCTGCCACTCTCCAACTACCCAGGTTGAAACAATAAATTCTCAACTTCATAAAGGAGCAGAGGTCTTCTTTCAGACTCCTCTCCTTAGGAAGGCCACAAGCTGTTTCCTGTTTCTTCTGCCCTAACACACTATCAAAAGAGGTCAACGCCAATCAGTTTGGGCAGATTCCACCAGGTTGAAGGCTTGCTTTAAATCTAGCTAACATTTGCATTCCCAATTACAGTTTTTAGTCTCTGTGTATTCCTTACTTTCTTGCCAGATCAATAATACATTTTGAAAGATTTTTTAAAATACACATTTTTTTTTCAGGATTTTTTTTTTCAACAGGAGTGTTATCCATGCTGTCTCTCTAGTTTAGCCCTACTGCCAGGAGGAGCAGTGCTGGTTCTACTCTTAATAATCTGAGTGAACAGATTATTATGACCACCTGATGTTTGTAGGCAAATTAGCTATAATTTCGTGCTGAAGTTGCTAGAGGGCCATACCATTATAAATAGGGCAGCAGGTTGTTGACCACGACAGTAGAAATGATTTTTTTTCTGAAGATATGGGTAAACAACGCGATTTAACAGCCTTTGAACGTGGGATATATTTGAACGTGAGTGACCAGATTATTATGACCACCCCATCAGTACTTTGTTGGGCCACCTTTTGCCTTCAATACTGCGGCAATTCTTCTTGGCATTGACTCCACGAGATGTTGAAAGGTGATGCGAGGAATCTGACACCATGCCTGATGAATAGCACTGTCCAGTTCTGTGAGATTTCATGGTTGTGGAACCAGCTGCCTGATGGCTCTTTTAACTTCGTCCCACAAATGCTCAACTGGATTGAGATCTGGTGACTGTGGGGGCCACCTAAGCAAGGTAAAGTCTCCCTCATGTTCTTGAAACCACTCCTGCACAATATGAGCACCATGGCATGGTGCACAGTCTTGTTGGAAAAAGCCATCTCCATTGGGATACGCCATCAACGTGATAGGATGAACTTAATCAGCAACAATACTTAGGTATGTTGTGCTATTCAGACGTTGTTCCACACAAATTAAAGGGCCCAAATCATGCCAGGAAAACATGCCCCAAACCATAACACTGCCCCCACCAGCTTGAAGGGTTGTACTCATGCGTGTGGGGTGCATGCTTTCATGCTGTTTCCGCCAAATTCTCACTCTGCCATCTGCATGATGCAACTGGAAACATGATTCATCAGACCACATGACTTTTTTCCATTGCTCGACTGTCCAATCCTTGTGTTCCTGTGCGAATTGGAGACGTTTTATCTTGGTAACTGCACACAGCAAAGGTGTTCGAACAGGCCTTCAGCTTCCATATCCCATACGATGCAGTATACGGCTAATTTGCCTACAAACGTCAGGTGGTCATAATAATCTGGCCACTCAGAGTGTGTGTGTGTGTGTGTGTGTGTGTGTGTGTGTGTGTGTAGATATTATTTTTATATATATATATTCCATGTTCAAAGGCTGTTAAATCATGTTGTTTACCCCTATCTTCAGAAAAAAACACTTCTGTCGTGGTCAACAACCTGCTGCCCTATTTATAATGGTCTGGCCCTCTAGCAACTTCAGCGCGAAATTATAGCTAATTTACCTACAAACGTCAGGTGGTCATAATAATCTGGCCACTCAGTGTATATCTCATATGTTTTCTCTACTACTATCTCTAAGATTTTTATTTCCTTTTCTTTTTTAAATATCTCTAAGGCTTTAAAGCAAACCCTTAATACTTCTTACTTAACTACCACAATAGGCTTCTAACTAATCATCATTCTATCTTCCACCTGGTTGCTGGGGTTATGTTCCAAAATACAAGTCTGATTGTATCATACCCCAATTTAAATTCTTTAATGATTTTCTGACATCTACAAAGTCCTTATGATCTGGAAAAACCTTTGTGATCAGGTCTCAGCTATCTTTGCCTCTCCTCTTCCAAATCCTACACAATTCAGTATGTTAAATTACATGCTTGGAATATCCTTATTCTCCTTATACCCCCCCTCTCCTACTTCATCTGGTTCATGCATGCTCAACAATCTCCCTAAGTGTTACTGTGTCAATTTGTGTGCTAAGCATTCTCTACACTACCTCCTCACTCCCATCCCTCTGACACTCTCTATAATCTATATATATAAAGCCTAAGCAACCATCCAACCGGTAGCTATGACACACACTGACCACCAGGGGGCAGATACTCAACGCAGAAGATGCCGAGCTGCGGTGACTTGGCAGCTGCAGTTCTTGGGAGGGAGCCAGATTCTGGGGTGCATCACCCAAGAACTGCCTTCTTGCAATCCGGGACCCCTTGGGGGATGTCAGAGAACCAGTTTTGGCCCGATCCCCACAGGCCAAGCCAAGGAACCCCACGGGTGCACGGGCACCGGCCTCTGGTATAATTAATATACATGGATATACTACTAAGCAGTAAATGTTGGTTTACTTTCTGGCTCCTCCAAAAGAAAAGCTTCTTAAACATGGGGACTGGTTTTTTGTCTTGGTATTCCCAACATCTAGCAAGTTTGCTTGCATGTGATTAGTGTCTAATAAACTGACTTAAAGCTACCTCACAGTACTCAGCTCACCAGTTATTACACCAGGGAAGGGCCAGGCTTCAGCCAAAACAACTCTTCTATATATCCTTTGAATTTTATACTGTCTGCATATACTAATATTTTTATGGTTACCCCATAGAAATCACAAACTACAAATGAATACATAGGATAAATGGAGGAAAGATAAAATTTCCAATGAGAGCACCATGTACAAATTTTAAAAGTGCTATATCTCAATGTAAAATGAAAATCATATGCTCCAAAAAACTGTCAGATGACATAGCTTTGTCTGATAGCTGACAAAGACATATTCCTATGATGTGAATGAACAAAATTATTTCATGAAACATGAGTGGAAAAAAGCATTAATATACAATATTATGATTTAACCAGAGGCCTGGCACTGTGCACGGGTACAGTCCCTAGGCCTGGCCTGTGATCAGGGCCATCTTCCCCGGCTGCCAGCTCCGCCCCCCACTGCCACCCACCCCTGGTTCCCCATTCGCCATCAGGTGATCAGAGCATGGGGGGGGGGCGGGGGGAGGACTGAGAGATTGGCCATTCCTGCCCACTCACCAGCCAGCCCCACCCTCCCCCATCGCCACCCACTCCCAGTTCCCTGTTCCCCATTGGGCGATCGAGGCCTGCGGGCTGGAGGCACCTCCTGCATTGAGCGTTTGCCTCCTGGTGGTCAGTGTGCGTTATAATGACCAGGCGTTCAGCCGATTTGCATATTACCCTTTTATTATACAGGACTAGAGGCCCGGTGCACAAAAATTTGTGCACTTGGCGGGGGGGGGGGGGGAGTCCCTCAGCCCGGCCTGCGCCCATTTGCAGTCCAGGACCCCTTGGGGGATGTCCACCTGTCGACTTAGGCCCACTCCCCAGGGGATCAGGCCTAAGCTGCAGTCAGACATCCTTCTGGCAGCCAGGGAGCCTTCGGGGGGTGTCCAACTAAAGGTTTAGACTCCCAAGGGAGCTGTGATGGGGAAGCTGGGGTGACAGAAGAGCCATGCTGTCCCACCCTGCCACCTTGGGTCAGGTCGCACACAGGACGCCCGCCGCCCCGGGTCGCAGATAGCAGGCCCGGATGGCGGCGGGGCAGGCGGGATGGTGCTGACCTGCCCTGCCCGCGGTATGCAAATTAGCCGCCATCTTTGTTGGTGGTTAATTTGCATATCATGCTGATTAGCCAATAGGAGGCATAGCAAAGGTACAGTCAATTACCATGTTTGTCTATTAGATAGGATGTTAAATAAACATAGTATAGCCGTGGCTCAATGGTTAGAGCATTGCACCCCAACCCACCCAGCACTGAAGGGTCTCATGTTCAATTCTCAGTCAAGGGCACATACCTGGGTTGCAGGTTCACTCCCCACCCCCAGTCAGGCAGTTTGGCAGTCAGGGCAACTAGTCAATGTGTCTCTCTCACATCAATGTCTCTCTCTCTCTCTCTCCTCTCTCCCTCCTCTCTCTCTCTCTCTCTCTCCCCCTTTCTCCCTCTTCCTCGCCCTCTCTTCTCCCTCCTTCCCTTCCACTCTCTCGGAAAAGCAATTGGGGGAAAAATACTCATGTGATGATTAACAAAACAAAATAGAACATATTACAAATAAAGCATCTGACCATTTCACTTAAATCTCTAGAAAATGACATATTTGTGTTGGCCAAAAAAATTTTCTTGGGGAACTGGACAAATATAAAATTGCCTTTTATTTGGGATTTGCCTTAGATATGGGTATATGTAGAGAGCTGCTATAGGGTCAAGCCTAAGACTAACCTGTGGCAGAGCCACATATAAGTCCCAGCTTGGAGGGCAGGGCCCTCTTAGCACAATTAAGCTTGACCTTATAGTCCTCCCTTATTCCTAGGTAGCTAATGGGCTGTGGGAGGTGCAGCAAGTGCTGCCAAACACGGCTTGAGTAATGAAATAGATTTGAATCCCGCAAGAACATTGTAAACATGTTGACCACTCCCCTTGTTTTGCCTTGTGTGATCTGACTATAAAATAAAGCTTTGGCTTACAGGCTGGGTCACTGTTTCCTCATTCAAGCAGTGATCCACCTGGTCCCAACTGTATTCTCTTGTCTGTCTTCTTTAATCCGTCTTCTTTAATCCTTCACTGCCCCTCCTCAGGTTCACCCCTGGCCACCATTCAAGCATATTGTTACTTAAGGACCAGGAATGTTTTTGTCCCTTTAAAGGAGCTACATATATTGCTAAATATGAGAAACTTTCTTCAACTTTTTTTTCTCCTTCAACTGCAAACATCCCATCAATCAAACAACAAATCCTACAGTTTCCATCTAATCCTATCCATTCTTTCCTTTCTATGCCCATTGGTTCAAGCTTTCAACATCTCTTACAAGAACTATGTCATCTCTCCACTCTTGGCTGTATTCACTTTGATGTACCTTCTACACTGGAAAATAATGTAAACTTAATTGTCTCCTCTGTTCAATAGTTCTGCATTGCTGGCTGGAAAAGTTTTCATCTCTCTTGAGCTACATCCAAGATTTGGTCATTATTTACTGCTCCCATTTCATATCCCTATGCTTTCATCTCACCTCTATCCCATTCCCTCCAGCTACACAGGTCTATGCAATCTAGGGAGATCCCTTCGTGGTACTTGACAATGCCATGTCTTTGCATGATGTGGATAGTGATATCAGTTGCCTCCTTTTTCTTGACACCACACCAAATACCCACCTTTCTGTTAAGTATTAGACCTTCCTCCTCCCTCTTCACCCTAAAATAGGTACAGGAACAGATTTACCCTTTTCCATATGGTCTTGATCTCTACTGTTGTCTCTACTACCTTTTCTATCTTTTTTTTTTTTAATATATTTTATTGATTTTTTTTACAGAGAGGAAGGGAGAGAGACAGAGAGCCAGAAACATCGACGAGAGAGAAACATCGACCAGCCGCCTCCTGCATATCCCCCACTGGGGATGTGCTCGCAACCCAGGTACATGCCCTTGACCGGAATCGAACCCGGGACCCTTGAGTCCGCAGGCCGACGCTCTATCCACTGAGCCAAACCGGTTTTGGCTACCTTTTCTATCTTGCAAACTTTAAAAACATGGTCCCTGGCCAGTGTGGCTCAGTTTGCTAGGCTTCGTCCAGTGCATGGAAAGGTTGCCAGTTCAATTCCGGGTCAGGGCACATGCCTGGCAGCTCGATCCCCAATTGTGGTCATGCAGGAGGCAGCCAATCTGTGTTTCACACATCAATGTTTCTCTCTCCCCCCACTTCCTCTCTCTCTAAAAATCAATTTAAAAAACAACAACAACACACCCTGGCTGGCTTGGCTCAGTGGATACACCGTCAGCCTGTGGATTGAAGGGTCCCAGGTTCGATTCTGGCCAAGGGCACATGCCTGGGTTGCAGGCTTGATCCCCAGTGGGGGCCGTGCAGGAGGCAGCCAATCAATGATTCTTTCTCATCATTGATGTTTCTATCTCTCTCTCCTTCTCCCTTCCTCTCTGAAATCAATAAATATATTGTTTAAAAAAGCAAACACAAAAAACCTCACTCAATTGGCCCAGTTCTCACTTTTCTCAGGCTAGTTATTTTTTTTAGTTGATTTCAGAGAGGAAGGGAGGAGAGAGAGATAGATACATCAATGATGAGAGAGAATCACTGATCCGCTGCCTCTTGCACGCCCCCTACTGGAGATCGAGCCCACAACCTGGGCATGTGCCCTGACCAGGAATCAAACCAGTAATTTCTTGGTTCCTGGGTTTATGTTTAACCCTTGAGCCACACCAGGCTGGACTCCATTGATTTTTAGAGAGTGGAAGGGAGGAGAGACAGAGAGTAACATTGATGTAAGAGAGACACATCAATTGGTTGCCTCCTGCATGCACCCCAACCAGGGCCAGGAGCCTGCAACCGGAATCGAACCCGGGACACTTCAGTCCACAGGCTGACAATCTATCCACTGAGCCAAACCGGCTAGGGCCTCATGCTAGTTATCTTTTAAGTTCTCAATCAAGCTAAACCAAACGTTCTCAAATTCTAGTATGTACAAACTTACATTCTCAACATCAGAAAACACACTTTACAGAAATGAAATCCCAAAAACAAATGCAACTTTTTAAGGGTATAAAAATTAATAAAGAAAACCACACTAAAGTGGAATTGGGAGGCCAGAAGGGGGAACTCTCACACATACCACTCTATGTCAATTACAGGAAGAATTGTCTATTACAGACTCCAACAAAAGAAATCTTCAACAGCCCTGCTCAGAGTGGCTCAGTTGGTTTAGTGTTGTCCCATGCACCAACAGGTCACTGGTTGGATTCCAGCCATGGCATATGACCAGATTATTGGTTTGCTCCCCAGTGGGGGTGGCATGCAGGAGGCAGCAAATGGATGTTTCTCTCTCTCTCCCCCTCTCTCTAAAATCAATAAAAACTTTTCTTTTAAAAAAGAGCCCTAGTCGGTTTGGCTCAGTGGATAGAGCGTTGGCCTACGGACTGAAGGGTCCTGGGTTCAATTCAGGTCAAAGGCATGTACCTCGGTTGCAGGCTCCATCCCCAGTGCCAGTCAGGGCACATGGCACATGCAGGAGGCAACCAATTGATGTCTCTCTCTCGCATTGATATTTCTCTCTCTCTCTGTGTCTCTCTCCCCCCTCTCTTCCACTCTCACTGAAAAATCGATGGAAAAATATCCTTGGGTGAAGATGAACAAAAACAAACAAATAATAACAACAAAAAGAAATCTTCAACAGGAAAAATAGATTATAGGCCCCAACAGGAAAACATGTACATTGCACATTGCATCTCCTATAAGAAATCGATTACAGGGTGGGGCAGTGGGAAGAGATTAACCAAAGAACTATATGCATATATGCATAACCCATGGACACAGACAATAGTGTGGTAGGCCCTCGGAGGGAGGTGCGAGGTAGAGGAGGGTCTATGGGGTGTGGGGGAAAGGGGCACATTTGTAATACTTTCAACAATAAAGATACATTTTTTTAAAAATTGATTACCACAGCAACTCTGCCAACAAAAAATCTTCATGTCCTTGAACTGTCATCTTCCTGAATTATTTATTGCTTTTCTCCAACGGACTTTCAAAACAACCCCTCTCAACTTTTTCCTTTTTCTCCATAAAATAACTTTGCTGTTTGTTGCACTTGCCTGTGGCTTTTGCTATAGCATGCTTGTCCCAAATTGCAAGTATCTGCTGTTCCCAAATAAATTCATTTATGCTGGTAAAATAACTTTTATTTTTAAGGTCAACAAAGGGAAGGAGAAGTTCACATAGCCCAATAACCAACTCTATGTTAGATAATTAAGTACAAACCATTGGGACAAAAGCAGCACAAATTCGGTGAACAATTTCAAGATTCATGTGCTTCCATTTGTCAGAAAACCTGAGATTTTCAATACTTCCCTAATATTTTTACACCATGTCCAGTTATACTGTGCTGTATTATTATACTTCTTAAATGCTAATCTAAAAGTTCAGTGTCTATTGTACTCCACCATTTTCATTTACTTATCTACACAGGAGCTTCTCACAGTTAAAATGTTGCTTGCTATAGGTAGACTGCTCTGGAAGCTTGTTCTAGCACAGAGATCATGAACTGTTACATTTGCCTCATAATGAACCCTAAAGCTAGCTTCTCAAGGCATGTGTTGATCTCTCTCTTTTTTTCACAGAATTTACTAGCTGAGTTCATACCATTTTGTCTCTTGTGCTTGTGTACTCACATTGTACTAAAGCACCACAAAAAGCACAAAGAACATGCTGATGGACATTGAAATTCCCTTCTACCACAATAGCAACCAATGCTGGCTGCTTTTGCTCCTTTGTAAATGTATTTGTTCATACGGAAATTCAACTTAAAAATGACCACAGCATACAAATAGTTGCTGTCCACTACCCTCCAACTATCATAACTCCAATGCCGCTAAATGGGAACCATCAAGAGAATTTGTGAGTTGTGAAATAAAAGATGCCATGAAAAATCAAAAACTTGTTAAGTCAATCCTCAGGGAAGCTAGCCTGTCAACAATATGGTCTGCCTATCCCAAGTCTTTTCTTAACTGCCTAAATTTTTTTCACTTTATTATGCTGCCTAAAATGCTACCATTTAAGACAGGAGTGGAGAACCTTTTTTCTGCCAAGGGCCATTTGGATATTTATAACATCATTCGAAGGCCATTAATAATTATCAGCTTAGCCTGGCCAGCATGGCTCAGTGGTAGAGTGTCAACCTATGAACCAGGAAGTCAGGGTTCAATTCCCGGTCAGGACACATGTCTGGGTTGCAGGCTCGATCCCCAGTGTGGGGAGTGCAGGAGGCAGCCAATCAATGATTCTCTCTCATTATTAATGTTTCTATCACTCTCTCCCTCTCCCTTCCTCTCTGAAATCAATAAAAAAAAAATTTATTATCAACTTAAAATTAGCCTGCTATATTTGGTCAAACATTTAATTAATTCATCCCTAATGACATAGCAGGGCCAGACCAAGTGATTTCTCAGGCCTTATATGGGCATCTCCCAACCCTGATTAAAGAGATTAATTTGGGTAAGCAGACATCCTTTTTAAAACTATAAACTTACGCCCTGGCCATAAGTGGTTAGAGCCCTGGCTCTGAGCACCAAAGGGAAGGGTCTCGGTTTCAATTCCCAGTCAAGAGCAGGTACCTGGGTTGCAGGTTTGATACCTGGCCTGGTCAGGGCACTTGTGGGGACCTGGGGGGACAAATAAGGAAGAGATATACTTAGAGCATCAAAAAGACACAAGGTGTCCTGGGGAAAAGATACCAAACAACTGGAATGAAGGTATAAAAATTCTCCCTCTGGCCAATCCTATATCCAGTAATGAAGAGAAAACATTCTTCATATTTTCTTCCGTTCTCTGGCTAGGGAGTTATAGATAATATAAACATTATGAGCCTGGATAGTACTCAGATAAACCTGAGTTTGAATCCTAGTTCTGTCATTCACTAGTTGTGTTGTTTTGAGATAATTACTAATTTATTTAGCCCTGTTTCCTCAGTTATAAAATGGGGATGTTACCAACTTCATGAAGTAGATTAAGAAAATTCACATTAAAATAACTTGGTCCAACTCCTCGCTGGCAAATAGTTGACTATTAATAAAAAAAATAAAAAGACTGCCCCAAATTATATGGTACTCAAGATATATATCAATGACAAATGAAAAACACTGGAAGTATTTTTGTATAGCTTATGGAGATCCACACTGTCAGATAATAAACAGGCAGAGTAAGACTTTTCAGTTTTCTTTTTTTTTTAATTGATTTTAGAGAGAAAGAAACACTGATTTGTTGTTCCAGTTATTCATGCATTCATTGGTTGACTCCTGTATGTGCCCTGACCTGGGATTGAACCTACAACCTTGGCATATTGCGATACTGCTCTAACCAACTGAACTATCTTGCCCTCCAGGCCATCAGTTTTCTTTCCCTCATTCATCTGATGCTATGAACATGTGTTTCACTCACGTTAAATACTCTTTTTCATTAAAAAAACAACTGTATTTACTTAAAAGCATTCATAATGTCAAATAGCTGCAAACTTTTTTTTGCAATTACACAGTGGTATTCAGTTAACAGAACAATTATTCCATATAAGCTGCATCAGAGAGCTGAAGATGAAAAACTACCATCCCCATATATAACTAATTTGTTCTGCATACTGCACCAGGCAAGATTAGTGGCTACTGAAAATACCACCAGGACAGGACTATCCAAAGACACATTCGGTAGTGTGTTAACTATAAAAAAAAAGAAGTTTAAAAACAAACCTCACACGCCTTACATTTTCTTTAAAAAAGGAGTTGTGTACAAAGAGATTAAATGCTTTATAGACAAGAAAAAACTGCACTAGAACTAACATTCATCATTATTATCTTCCTCATTTTCTTCCTCTTCCTTTTTCTTTTTTTTTTGCTTTTTTCAGCCATGATGACTCCGTATTTGCCACATAAGGCTTTCCTTTAGCTTGTATTTCTCCTTCAGCTTAGCAGCCTTCCTTTCACCAAGCCTGTCACCTGCAGCAGAGCAGTGTTATTCCACATCTCTCCCAGCTTTTTTGCAGCATCACCAATGGATAGGCCAGGATGCTCTCCTTTGATTTTGGGGTATACTCAGAACAGAACAAGAAAAAGGCCGAAGGCCTCTTGAGTGCATTGGGATCTTTGAACTTCTTTTTTGTTTCCCCTTTAGGAGGGATGTAAGTTTTCATTACTCTTTCATAATGGGCCGTCTTTGCCATGTCTTCAAATTTTCCTTTCTCTTTAGCAGACATAGTCTTCAAGCTCTGAGAACTTAGAAACTCTGAGAGGTTGACTGAAGCATCTGGGTGCTTCATCTTTGTGCTCCATCTAGAAAGTTTGCACAAAGAAAGCATATGATGACATTCTGCCTCTCGTGTCTTAGGATCTCCTTTGCCCATGTTTAATTATTTTTCCTCAGTGCTCATCCAACTCGCACTTACGCCAGTGCTGTCTCCATGGAGCTCAATGTACTGCAATGGCTGTGAGAGTAGGGGCCAAAAGCTAAACATACGTCTTTTAAAAAGTAGGGATGCAATACAAAAAAGCAAAAAGAATATTACTCTAGAAAAAAGTGAATGTTATGGATAAAATATAAAATGATATATGAAAGGGATCTGCTCCAAAATTTGTGGCAACTAAACAGCATTCCAGTACAACTCAGAAGCATCAAGAGCTGATATACAGCCCTGGCCAGGCAGCTCAGTTGGTTGGAGTGTTATTGCGGGTTTGATCCCCAGTCGGGGCGTGGAGAGCAGGCAACCGATCAATGTTTCACTCTCTCTTCTCCCTTCCTCTTTCTCTAACAATCAATAAAAAAACATATCCTTGAGTGAGGATTAAAAAAAAAATTCGCCGTAGCTGGTCTGGCTCAGTGGATGGAGCGTCGGCCTGCAGACTGAAGGGTCCCAGGTTCGATTCCGGTCAAGGGCATGTACTTTGGTTGCGGGCATATCCCCAGTGGGGGTGTGCAGGAGGCGGCTGATCGATGTTTCTCTCTCATTGATGTTTCTAGCTCTCTGTCCCTCTCCCTTCCTCTCTGTGAAAAATCAATAAAATATATTTAAAAAAAAAATTCAACCAATAATGCATAAATAAGTGGAACAACAATTATAAAAAAAAGAGTTAATATACGAAAGCAGAAAACTTAAAAGTATATTAAGTATTTCAAAATTTTCAAGGTTCATAGGTCTACTGAACTATAGATTAAAATAGGATTTGTGAGATTTGGCAGGCAGATAGTGTCAATACTAGAGGCCCAGGTTCCCATCCTATCTATAGTACACCATTTATTTTACTAAATAAAGGCAAATTATCTGTGCCATAATCAGTCATTCTTAGTGTATCACTTGTTGCATCACTTAGTGCAGTGGTTCTCAACTTTCTGGCCCTTTAAATACAGTTCCTCATGTTGTGACCCAACCATAAAATTATTTTTGTTGCTACTTCATAACTGTAATTTTGCTGTTATGAATCGTAATGTAAATATCTGATATGCAGGATGGTCTTAGGCGACCCCTGTGAAAGGGTAGTTCCACCGCGAAAGGGGTCGCGACCCACAGGTTGAGAACCGCTGACTTAGAGTATCATTTTAGAAACAGAAGATAACTGAAAGATAATTAAAAGTACCAGCAGTTCTTAAGGTCCAGAAGTAGTAGAGACATGTAGTAATATGAAAGACCACTTTTGGCGTTTCAGGAATTGGGGGTGAGGGGCATTACTGGCATTTAGTGGAGAGAAGCTAAGGGTGATGTAGTAGGTTCAAAAATGTCCATCTTCCCCCAAAGACTCGACATGCCTTCATTATAGACTTCTGGCCTCCAAAACTGTGAAAATAAATGTGTTAAGCCAGGGGTGGGCAAACTTTTTGACTCGAGGGCCACAATGGGTTCTTAAACTGGACCGGAGGGCCGGAACAAAAGCATGGATGGAGTGTTTGTGTGAACTAATATAAATTCAAAGTAAACATCATTACATAAAAGGGTACGGTCTTTTTTTTTTTTTCGTTTTATTCATTTCAAACGGGCCGGATCCGGCCCCCGGGCCATAGTTTGCCCACAGCTGTGTTTAAGCCATGCAGTTTGTGGTAATTTGTTACAGCTGCCACAGGAAACTAATACAAGTGCTAAATCTTCTGCAATGGATGGAATAGTCCTATGCAACAAACAGTTGCCCTAGCCCCGTGGTCCGCAAACAGCTGCTCGCGAGCCACATGCGGCTCTTTGGCCCCTTGAGTGTGGCTCTTCCACAAAATACCACGTGCGGGCGTGCACGTACAGTGCAATTGAAACTCCGTGGCCCATGCACAGAAGTCGGTATTTTGTGGAAGAGCCGGTGTTTTGTGGAAGAGCCACATTCAAGGGGCCAAAGAGCAGCATGTGGCTCGCGAGCCGCGGTTTGCCGGCCAAGGACATAGGGGAAAGGAACAGTGATAGTTACAAGTTTTACCTATATGTTAAGTGTTAATAACAATTTTTGATGGGTCAGCTGAAAAAAATTGAACCATCTTATTATATTCAGAATAAAAACTATATTTTTTAAAGGAGGGACTAAGTTTGCAGATTTAAATTATCTGGAAACTTGATTAAATAGGCTTCTTTTGAGGTTCCAATATTATAGGTAGCAGCAGAATAGCTTAATCTAATCCAGTGTTCTTAGTTTGTTCAGACTGCTATAATAAAAATACTATAGCCTGGCCGGTATGGCTCAGTAGTTAGGCATCAAGTCTTAAACTAGGAGGTCACAGTTTGATTCCTGGTCGGGGCACATGCCCAGGTTGCAGGCTTGATCCCCAGTAGGGGGCGTGCAGGGGGCAGCTGATGAATGATTCTCTCTCACTGATGTTTCTTTCACTCTCTCCCTCTCCCTTCCTCTCTGAAATCAATAAAAAAACATATTTTTAAAAAAATACTACAGACTGGGTGGTTTAAACAAAAAACATTTCTTTTTCACAGTTCTGGAAGCTGGGCAGTCCAAGATAAAGGCTCCAGCAGATTTGGTGTGTGGTACAGGCCCACATCCTCCTTCATAGACAGCTATCTTCTCACTGTGTCCTCACACTGGCAGGAACAAAAGAACTCTCTGGGTTTTCTTTTCTAAGGACACTAATCCCATTCATGAGGGCTCTATCCTCATGACCTAATCACCTCCCAAAAGCCTCCGCCACCTAATACCATCACATTAGGTGTTAGGATTTCAAAATATGAATTTGGGGGGAGGAGGGACACAATCCATAACCCATGGCAGGAATCCCACTTTACTGTTTCTCAACACATGTACCCTTTTTATTTATCCCTTATCTTTTTTCCTTATATCTCTTTTAAGTTTGCTAATGGCACCAAAATAACATTATTTAACTCAGCTTGTGGCACACAATTTATCAGTGGCTATTTCCTCCCTGCTGTCTCTTAGTTCACACTCTCTCTCCATTAATGAGGATACAGGAAATAGCCCCAAACCTATAATGCAGTCCCTGTCTCTACCACAGCTGGAAGAATCAAGACTTAGTAGTACCTTATGTCTAGTCTCTACTCTACTTTCAGTGCCCAAAGAACAGTCTCTTCACTACTATCAAGGAACCAAGGTACAGCAGTCACAGAGTTGAAAAGGAAGGAAAAAAGGAAAGGAAGGAAGGAAATTCCTCTACAGAGCCCCTCTTGACCCAGAGGGATAGACCAGAGAAATGATAGAGACACAAAGAGGTTACTTTTTGTGTGTCCCTACATTTCCCCCAGAATTGATAACACAGTAAGCTAGACTTCCCATCAAGGAAATGGGAGTGGGTGATAGTTGTAAGAAATAAGGTGAGCCCTCTGCCCTCCAACCAGCATCTCTGAACTTCCTCTCGCCTCCACCCTGGTCCTCCCCTTCCTCGCAGAGGAGGAGCCACCCTTCTCTGCTGGGCATGGTGGAGGGCCTAATAGTCCCACTCTCTTATATAAATTCAGGTCAAGCTCTCATCACAGACCACACCATCTGGTGACAGACTGGCTTCAAGGGCCCTTCTGGGAGAAAGGTCTCAGCGACCAGAGTTACAGACCATCCCAGGACCAGCTGCTCGGATGAGTCTGGAGGTGGAATTCATGTGGCTGCGGGAGGTAAGACCTGGGCTGGGGCTTCCTGAACACCCAGCTGAGACAGGCTGAGACATTGCACCTTGAAAGGGAATCCAAACTCGAATTTGGTTTAATTTATTTATTTATATTTTTCAATTACAGTTGACATTATATTAGTTTCACGTGTACAGGGTAGTGGTTAGACATTTATATATACCTTACGAAGTGACTCCCCCATAAGTATAGTACCACCAACACCATACGTGGTTATACCATTATTTACTATATTCCCTGTGGGGTTTGACTTTATTCATTAATTAATTTTATAAATTGACTTGAGAGAGAGAGGGGAAGGGAAAGAGATTGGTTTGTTATTACACTTATTTATGCATTCATTGGTTGACCCTTGTATATACACTGACTATCAGGATGCTCTATAAACAACTGAACTAGGAGGATGGCTGGTGTAGCTCAGTGGTTGAGCATTCACCTATAAACCAGGGGTCATGGTTCAATTCCTGGTCAAGGCACATGCCCCAGTTGTGGGCTCTATCCTCAGTGGGGGGCGTGCAGGAGGCAGCTGATCAATGATTCTCCCTCATCGTTTATGTTTCTATCTTTCCCTCTCTGAAATCAATAAAAAAAACAACAACAACCAAAAAAAAAAAAAAAGAAAGAAGGTGAACATTTAACTTCCTCATCAGTCTCCCATCTTGGAGTTATTAACCAAAACATTAAAAAAAAAATAACCTTATATGAAGAAAACTAAATTTATTAAGTACAAGAGGAATGAGATATTAAAGGGGAATGAAATAATTAAACAAAGCAAATTTTATTTGGGTCAACAAAAGGAGCCTATAGAGAGGGAAAGTGCTAACATGGAGGAAAATGGATGGGCCTGGGAGTAAAGAAAGCAGAGTTCTAGTCCCTGTTCCACCATTACCTAGACCAGTGCAGAACAGCTACCCATCACTAGCCCATGAAAAAATAAAAATAGAAATTCCAGTGTAAGAATTTAAAAACTTTTACAGCAACGGAGTAATTTTATGTCTGTTGAATCTAATAATTAAAAAGTTGGGGCTTGAGCCCTAGTTGGTTTGACTCAGTGGATAGAGCATCAGCCTGTGGACTGAAGGGTCCCAGGTTTGATTTTAATCAAGGGCACATACCTCGGTTGCAGGCTCCTCCCCGGGGTGCGTGCAGGAGGCAACCGATCAATGTGTTTCACATGAATGTTTCTCTCGTGTCTTTCCCTCTCTCTTCCACTCTCTGAAAATCAATGGAAAAATATCAAATATCCTCAGGTGAGGATTAAAATAAATAAATAGTTGGGTCTTGAAAGATTTATGGATGGCAAATTATCAGATGAAAAAATGACCCATATTATTAATCACTAGGGAAATGCAAGTTAAAACCACAATGCTGCCCTGGCCGGTGTGGCTCAGTTGGTTGAGAAACGTTGTCCCATGCACCAAAAGGTCACTGGTTGCTTCCCCCAAGAGGGAACTCCCAGTTGCAGACTCGATCCACAGTGTGGGGCATGCAGGAGGCAGCCAATTAATGTTCCTTTCTTACATCAATGTTTCTCTCCCTCTCCCTCTCCTTTCCTCTCTCAGTAAAATCAATAAAAAAACATTTTAAGAAAAAACAAAAACACACAGCTCAATGTCATACCATTAGGCACCTATTAAAACAGCTACAAAAAATTAAAAGTACCAAATGGGCAACTGGAACTCTCATACATTGCTGATGGGAATGTAAAATGGTAATTATGACTTTGGAAAACTGTTTGGCAATTTCTTAGTTATATCTGATCCAATAAGCCCATTCCTCTGTATTTATCCAAAGGGAAATAAAACTTATATTCAAACACTTATACACTAATGTTTTTAGCAGCTTTATAACCCCCAAACTGGAAACAACACAATTAGTCAATCATTTAATGAAAGGATAAACAAATGGTAGTATATCCATACAATGGTATACTACTCATCAATAAAAAGGAACTATTCGTACCACAACAACATGAATGAATTTCAAATGTAGTATGCTAAGTGAAAGAAGCCAGACTCAAAAGGTTAAATATTGTGTTTACATTTATGTCACATTCTGGAAAAGAAAAACAATAAACAAAAAGATTAGGCTACAGGTGGGGGGAGGGGTTAACTACAAAGGGGCAGGAGGAATTTTTTGAGAATGATACTAGAACTATTGTATATCTTACAGTTACATGATTGTATGTGCTTATCAAAACTCATAACTCTACACTAAAATGGGTAGATTTTATTGTATGCAAACTTCTTCTTAATTTTAAAATAGTGGGCTTATATGTTGCCTATCTTTTTTTTTAAGTACAAATAATATATTTTATTTCATCCCTGAAAACAACAAAAAAAAACACAAAAATGTCCACATTTAATAAGAAATACGTTGCTTATCGTTATTTCATGTTCAAGCAATTATATTTTTAGTGTTTTTTACAAAAGTTTTGGTCCATGAAGATTGAAAAATTTTTTTAAGTCCTTTTCTACAAATAAATTTGAGAAGCACTGACGTAAGTCAGTTCTTTTATGGGTCTTTAATGTCTCATTTGATTAACTCAGAAATGGGTTGAAATGGTTTCTAAGACTATCATCCAGCTCGAACCAAAAAAAATACGGAATATACTTATATTCTACTAGTGGCCCAGTGCACAAATTCGTACACATTGAAAGGAAATTAATTAGAAGAAATATTTCAATATCACTATTCGCCCTTTCTCTATAATAGAAGTGTCAACCAAAGTCACGATTGACAAGACAGAACACACACTTGAGACTGGTGCCAGCGAGAGCTTTATATGTATTGTGCATGCACGAGTCAACTTAGCCTTTTATACAGAATAAACTTGCTTAATTAGACCTGCTTTCTGATGCAGCTAAACTTTTTCCAGTCCAGTGAAGCACCCCAACTTCTTTCAGGTAATTGTCAACAACACAGAAGTAAATATAAACATGAAGCAGATTATTATTTTAGATCACTCAGGGAGAACAAAGGGTGAAATATTTAACTGTAGCAGTTTTTGACTTTATTCTGCGCAGTGAGAAAACTTGAAGTCATTTTCAAGGTCCATCATTTCTTATTTCTTTTCAGTCAGGTCAAATTTCTAAGCTTTCTAAATCTCCATTTCCAGCTAATGAAATGAAAATAGGATTCCACTGAGTCTCTTATCTACCTAACTCCAGGACTTCTGTGAGGAAAAAATGAGATGAGGCACAGAAAACACTTCACAGACATTTGGTTACGGTGTAAAATGCTTCCACCTGGCTATAAAGCAAGTGTTCCTGTGCTGAAGAAACTCCAAGAAGGCTAGTCGCTAGGGAGAGGAAGCCAGGCGTTGCTAAGTGATATCATTACCTGGACAGACACTGGGCATATTAGACTTTTATATATATAGACTACTGACCCAGTGCACTGATTCATACACATTGAAAGGGAACTAATTAGAAGGTGAGATGGGCCAGACACACCCTGGAGCCAACCTCCCGCAGTCTCTCCCTGGCATCTGCAGAGTGAGCAGGGGTCCCTCTGGCAGGTGGTGTCCCTTGGCCTGGCCTGCGGGGATTGGGCTGATACCGGTTCTCCAACAACCCCTGAAGAGTCCCAGAATGAAAGAGGGCACTCTGCAAAGTTGCTGTCATATAGGGTGTGAAATGCAAACGCAAGTGTGCAGTAAACCAGATTCGAGGCCAACAGTCCCCAGCAACAACATAACCCATGTCCAAAGGTAGAATTGTGCAGCCCCGCAAAGAATCAGGCTCCCTCCTCTCTGGTTTCAGGGTGCATCACCCAAGAACCGCCGCTGCCAAGTCACTGCAATTCAGCAGCTTCTGCGTTGAGCGTCTGCCCGCTGGTGGTCAGTGCGCATCATAGTGACTGGTCAGATGGTCAAACCCTTAGCATATTAGCCTTTTATATATATACTAGAGGCCCGGTGCACAAAAATTTGTGCACTCGGGGGGGGGAGGCGAGGTCCCTCAGCGCGGCCTGTGCCCTCTCGCAGTCTGGGACCCCTCAGGGGATGACCACCTGCTGGCTTGGGCCTGCTCCCCGGGGGATTGGGCCTAAGATGGCAATCAGACATCCCTCTGGCAGCCCGGCAGCCCTCGGGGGATGTCAACTTGCCAGCAGGGAGCAGACCTAAACTGCAGTCGGACATCCTTAGCGCTGCTGAGGAGGCAGGAGAGGCTCCCACCACCACCGCTGTACTGGCATCCATCAGCCTGGCTTGTGGCTGAGCAGAGCTCCTCCCATGTGAGAGCGACCTGACCACCAGAGGGCAGCTCCTGCATTGAGAGTCTGCTCCCTGGTGGTCAGTGTGTGTCATAGTGACCAGTCATTCCCAATCTTTCTGCTGTTAGGATCAGTTTGCACATTACCCTTTTACTATATAGGATAGAGGCCTGGTGCATGGATGGGGGCCGGCTGGTTTGCCCTGAAGGGTGTCCCGGATCAGGGTAGGGGTCCTGCTTGGGTGCCTGGCCAGCCTGGATGAGGGGATGATGGCTGTTTGCAGCTGGTCACACCCCCTTCAGGGTGGGGGTCCCCACTGGGGTGCCTGGCCAGTCTGGGTGAGGGGCTGAGGGCTGTTTTCAGGCTGGCGGGTGACTGAAGCTCCCAACCTCTCCTTTTTTTTTCTTTTCTTTTTTTATTCTGGGATTTATTTACCTTCTATGGCTATCACTGGAGCTGAGAGCCGGCTTTAGCTCTGAGGCTGGGCTCCAGCTCTGAGACCTCGGCTGCTGAAAGCAGGTATCTGGGTTTGTTTGGGTTCTATAATTGTAACACTGTTGCGGTCCTGCTGGCTCCAGCTCTGACAGCTGAAAGCAGGTTTCTGGGCATTGTTTAACTTCTATAATTGCAACATAGTTGCTTAGAGTGCAAGCTCAGAGGCCAGCAGCGGCAGGCGGGGAACCTTGGCTTCCTCTATCACTGGAGCAAGCAAGCCTCCTGTTTGCTTCAGCTGCCTGGCTGCCGGCCGCCATCTTGGTTGGCAGTTAATTTGCATATCTCACTGATTAGCCAATGGGAAGGGTAGCGAAGTTAGGGTTAATTACCATGTTTCTCTATTATTAGATAGCATATATAGACTAGAAGCCCCATGCACAAAAATTTGTGCACTGGTGGGGGGGGCCCTCAGCCCAACCTGTGCCCTCTTACAGTCTGGGACCCCTCGGGAGATAACCACCTGCTGGCTTAGGGCCGCTCACCTGGTGGCAGATGGCACACCCAATCCCACGGTGTCTGCCCCGTCTCCCCCAGTCACAGATGGCAGGCCCGGATCCCGCGCTGGAGCGGGCGGTGGCTCGGGATCGCGCTGAGGTCCCTGTGGATGTTCAGGCTCCGAAAGCGTACTTTGCTTTCTTGGTTTTGTTTTTACTTCTTGAAATTGAAATGTGTTAAAAAAAATTTTTTTGCCTGCACTTTTTCGGGTCCCAGGGACCCTGCTACGCACCAGCTGTCCTTTCCCAGCTCGGTGCTCCTCAGAGCTTTTCACGGAGGGGCAACCTTTTAGGTTGTGGGGTGCATTGAGAGAAGCCCGGCTTTCTGAAAGCGAGTGTCTGATTTGGGGATTTGTGGTCTGGCTGAGGAGCCGCCAGGGCCCACTCAGAACAGTGGGGGCAGCCACAGTGAGTGACCAAAGAAACCAGAGAAAAGTTAGGAGACAATAAACGGTTTGAATTCTAATTCCGCACGTTGCAGGAGCCTAGGTGCGCCCTGGATTTTCCAGGGAGAGAGTGAGCGAGTGAGTGTCCACTGTCCCTCACACAGCCGGCCACTTGGAGTATGACTTTCGCCAGCAAGGGCGTGGACGCGGCCGCCTGGGCCTTGTTCCTGCCTTTGCAGATCCATGTGTGTGTATGTGGAGGGGGGAGAGGCAATTAGGACCAGGAGGCGGGTACATGCTCTGGGGGTCACGAGGTCAGCGAGGCCTAGGTGCACCGGACACGCAGGGGCCACAGCCTAGCTGTTGGGGCCAGCAGGGAGCCGCGCTGGCCACCTGCCCCCGGGGTAGCTGGGAGCCAGGGCTGCTCCGCAGCACTCTGCTTTCCCCACCCCAGGAGGCGCTGTTTGTCAAACTTGGCCGCCTTGGCAGGAGGCGCCTGCCTGCATGTTCTCACCGGGAGAATTGTTCCCTTTGCAGTCCTTGGATCTGGGCTCAGGAACCTTAGCCTCACAGAATAATTGGGGGGGTGGGGGAGGGGTGCTATGAAAAGGGGTCTGGGACCCATCAGTGTCTGTGTTTTACCTGTGAATCCCGCCAGGCCTCCCACGTTCCAGGGCAGGAGAGAGGAGGCCGCTGGTGCTCCCCATGCATTTGGGGCGCGTTACCCAGTTACTTGCTTTTCGGTGCGAGCAGGACTCGGCCTGGCTTGGGTTCAGTCACCACATGTCTCCGGAGAGCCCCTTGGCCACCGTCTCGGCACAGAGAGCGAAGGCGCCTTCCCTGGGCCTGACAAACCCACCCAAACGTGGCCTCCCCACCTTTGTGTGAAACTTCACAGGTTGGGGTGGCCCTTGCTTGCCCGGCCCACGGGCAACGTGACCCCGCGATGCAAGGCAAAGCCCAGCAGCACTTGGGGCCTGCGTCACTGACCCGGGGCAGGCAGGGTTTGCCAGTGTGTGGCTGTTCTACCCTCTCCTGCAATTCACTGCACTTTCCAGGTGCCTCCTCCTGGGATTTCCCTCTTCTCAGGCTCTCCTGGCCCCTACAGCCTGCTTCCCTCCAGGGCCCAAGGTCAGTCCAGCTAAGGGTTTGGGGTTCTTCCTCTGGCCTCCGCCTGTGCTTGGCGCTGGCACCGACCCCAGGCGGGAGCCAGGCTGGAGGCAGGTAGCCGGGCAGTATGAGCGTGACCCCCAGGCGCAGAGGACGTGGGGGCGGGCCGCGCCTGCAGCTCCGCACTGGCCGGGAGAGCGCGAACCGCCGGCCTTAGGCGCATTGGCTCGCACCGGTTCCGAGCACTCTGAGTGGCCTGGCGCACGGCCTGGGCCTGAAGCCACCAGCCCTTGGAGGGCCCAGCGCCTGTCTGCGCCCACGCACCCCTGGCCGGGGCTTCTCTTCACCAGAAATGCACTTTATTACACTTTGGAAGGCTGGAAGGATGCTCACAGACTCCTCGGGCTCTGCTGCGAGCAGGAAGGAGCACCCAGGAGTGGGCACCCTGTCTCTGGTGGGCAGGCACGGGGGAGGGGATGGACACGGCTTGCCTTCGCACCAGCCCCCGCCTGCCCCCCGGTCGCACACGGGAGTGGGCCCTGTGTCTCCGGTGGGCGGGCGAGGGCTCAGGCGAGGCACTCAGCAATTGCTTTGCCTGAGCCCCAGCCCCCAGGCGGCACATGGGGGCCTGGATGGCGGCTTGCGCTGTCCTGCCCTGCCTGAAGTATGCAAATTAGCCGCCATCTTTGTTGGCGGTTAACCGCCATCTTAGTTGGCAGTTAATTTGCATATTTCGCTGATTAGCCAATGGGAAGCGTAGCGTAGGTATAGTTAATTACCCTTTTGTCTTTTATTAGATAGGATGATTTCTGGTTTTGTAAAGTGCCTATATATTTGAGGTATTTCCATACTCCTGATGTTGAAAGTACCATCACACTATCCTGGTTTTTCTCCATCTTTGGTTTATCTTTGCAGTCTGTGTCAGATGTTAATGTTCCTTCAGCTTTGCATTCTGGAGCCTAATATTTTCTCACACTACACTCTCCCCTGGCAAGCTGCCATCGACTTTTAGTTTCAATTGCCATCAATATGACTGACTCCTCAATCACTACTCCTTCCAGACCCAAATACTCATTTGCTTATTAAACAGCTCCAATTTGAAGTCCCACAGGCAGCAACTAACCTAACAGTGAACTAATCATCTTCTCCCTACCCAAACTTCTACTATCCCACACCTTCATAAATGGCAGCATTATGTACCTAGATGTCCAAAACAGAATCCTAAACTTCATTCTGACTCCTCTGACTCTTCCCATATCTTTCAGAGTCTACTTTCCTGCCACTAATTTATTTCAGGACACCAGTTTGTCTTTCCTGCACTAATGCAGCAGTCTTCTGATCTCTATGCCTGCCTCTTCTCCACTATGGCAAGTAGCTCTTTCTAAAACATCAAAATCTGATTAAGTCACTCCCCTAATTAAAACTTCATGGATTAGCCCTAACCAGTTTGGCTCAGTGGATAGAGCAGACCGAAGAGTCCAGATTCGATTTCGGTCAAGGGCACGAACCTCGGTTGCAGGCTCCATGCCCAGTCCTGGTCAGGGTATATGCAGGAGGCAACCAATCAATGTCTCTCTCTCACATCCATGTTTCTTTTCTCTCTGTCTCTTACCCTCCCTTCCACTCTCTCTAAAAATCAATGGAAAAATATCCTCAGGTTAGGATTACCAAAAAGAAATTTTTTAAAAAAAAAATGGAACATTTAATCTCATTTAAAAAAACAACAACAACTTCATGGATTATAAACTAGTAAATGAAGGTCAGATATCAGATTTATAAAATAAGGATTCCAGTGCCTAGGGGTGGGGGAGAGGATATTACATTTGGTATACACTACATAAAGTAAATACCCACATATATTATTTCTTAGTTTTTATAAAAATGTTGCTATATAAAGAAAAAAAATAAAAACTTCATTGATTCCCACTACACTCAGAATAAATGGAAGATTTCTTAACATGGGTTAAAGCCCCTCCTAATCTGGCATCCAATTAATCTATTCGGCTCCATTTATTGCATCTCCCACTAGCTATGCTCTACTCATTTGGAATTATCAATTCCTAAACCTATTGTCTCTGCTTTCTTGTTTCTGTATATATGCCTGCCCCTATCTCCTCCAGGCTTTTGCACATGTCCCTCCTGCTAGGAATATCTCTCTTCTAGGTTTTATTTTATTTTTATTTATTAATTTGAAAGAGAGAGAGATTTGTTGTTCTACTTATTCATGTATTCATTGGTTGATTCCTGTATGTGCCCTGACCGGGGATCAAACCCCCAATCTTGGTGTATCGGGACAACACTCTGACCAACTGGGCTACCTGGCCCAGCGCTCTCCTCTAGGTTTTAGCTAAGAAGTTATTTCTTCTGAGAAGCCTTTCTTGACCTCCCGCTTTTGTGAACCTTACCATTTCCCCGCTGTGTTACAATACTGATGTATGTGTCTGTATTTCAGTTAATCTTTAAGCTTTTTGAGGACAAACATTCTGTCCTGCTCATGGCATTATCTGCTGGATCTGAACAATGCCTGGCACACTGCAGTCTATCACTAAATACTTAATTTATTAGTAAGATTCTATTCGCAGCTCAACAAAAAAAAAGTTCCTCAAAATTTCTGTTCAAACGTCATTATCACCTTTTGAAATAGTTCTTAAAATCCCAAAGAGTTTTCTTTTGACATCTAGAACACTTGCAACCACCTTTCCTGAAAAAGAACATTTTAATACCCAATAGAAATGTATTGTAGAAAAGACTAAGAATGGAAATTGGCCACAAAGCCAAATACCACACACACCAGCTCCTAATTTCTGTAACAAATATTCATTCAACAACTTTAGAGAAACATTAAACTAAGGTCTCTTTTACAACTGAGGTTCTATACTTTCATTAAGTGCATAAATGTCTACTATGCACAAAGCTTTAGCATTCTATAGTAACAAATCCATCTTCTCAGAGTATTTCCTCTACCCTCACATATTGTCTACCTTCTGATTACCTATAAATTTTTACCTATTCTATAGTGTCTGTGTATCCCTTATCTCAAGAATTAATCTGATTGCCCTGACGAGTGTGGCTTAGTTGGTTGGAGCATCATCCCATACACCAAAAGGTCTTGGGTTGAATTCCTGGTCAGGGCTCATACCCAGATTGCCAGTTTGATCCTTGGTCGGAGTGCATATGGGAGGCAACCAATCTCAATGTTTCTCTCTCTCTCCCCCTCTCCCTTCCTCTCTCTCTAAAGTCATATATATATGACATACACACACACACACTAGAAATTCGTGCAAGGGCTTGGCCCTCGCAGCCCCGGCTTCATCTGGAAGGTCGTTCAGCTGTCCAGTCTAATTAGTATATTATGCTTTTTTATTAAAGATACATAGCCTCAGGTGAGGGGGAGGGGAAAATTATTTTGATTACACCTGTGTATTCTGTATATGTATGGCTGGATGCCAGCCCAAGTTGGTATTAATGGGTAATGCCACAGTTCAAAAAATTTTTTAAAACAGTACTTTTGGTGTTACCTTCAGACCCAGCAGCACATTTTTTCCTCATATTTTGGGAACTGATATGACTTTTTATTTTTTATTTTATTTTTTAAATATATTTTATTGATTTTTTACAGAGGAAGGGAAAAGGATAGAGAGTTAGAAACATTGATGAGAGAGAAACATCGATCAGCTGCCTCCTGCACACCCCCTACTGGAAATGTGCCCGCAACGAAGGTACATGCCCTTGACCGGAATCGAACCTGGGACCCTTGAGTCTACAGGCTGACGCTCTATCCACTGAGCCAAACCGGTTAGGGCTGATATGACTTTTTTTTAAATATGACTTTAGATTTTCTTTTAATTAAGTTTATTGGAGTGACATTGGTTAATAAAATCATATAGGCTTCAAGTCTACATTTCTATGATACATGATCTGCACATTGCATTGTCAGCAGTCATTCAAGGCCATGTATGAGGAATACCAAGTTCTAAAATGTAGTAGACTATAAAGCAACATGACTGGTTTTCTACGTAACTTCAATGTGATTAATTCAAAGGCCATCATTTCCCTTGGCTACTTGCTTATCAAAGAGTTTGGTCACTGCCCTTGCAAGTTGCTCAGTAGTTAGAGTGGACTGAAAGATCCTTGGACTGAAGGGTCTCAGGTTCGATTCCTGGTCAAGGCACGCATCTCGGTTGCGCATGCAGGAGGCAACCAATCCATTGTTTCTCTCTTATCGATGTTTCTCTCTCTGTCTCTCCCCATCCCTTCCACTCTCTCTAAAAATCAATGGAAAAAATATCCTCAGGTGAGTATTAAACAACAACAAAAAGAGTCTGATAATAAAAAAATGTAATGTTAACTAAAAGTTTCAGAATTCTACTAAAAAAAAAAAAAATACAAAAAAAATCAGCAGAAACCAGTTTGGCTCAGTGGATAGAGCGTCGGCCTGCGGACTGAAAGATCCCAGGTTCGATTCCGGTCAAGGGCATGTACCTGGGTTGCGGGCACATCCCCAGTGGGAGATGTGCAGGAGGCGGCTGATTGATGTTTCTCTCTCATCGATGTTTCTAACTCTCTATCTCTCTCCCTTCCTCTCTGTGTAAAAAATCAATAAAATATATTTTTTTTAAAAAATCAGAATTCTAAATTATGTATACTATGTCCCACAATGTAAAAATAAAAATAATAGAAGTCTGTAAACAAAATTTGGAAAATAAAATGTAAAATAAATATTGTTGTGAGAGTGGACTTGTTTTTCCTTTTTCAAAAGTATTTCATGTTGTGGTATTTTTTTTTAATATATTTTATTGATTTTTTAGAGAGGAAGGGAGAGGGATAGAGAGTTAGAACCATCGATGAGAGAGAGACATCCATCAGCTGCCTCCTGCACACCCCGTACTGGGGATGTGCCCGCAACCAAGGTACATGCCCTTGACTGGAATCGAACCTGGGACCATTCAGTCTGCAAGCAGACGCTCTATCCATTGAGCCAAACCGGTTAGGGCTTGTGATATCTTTTTAATAATTTTTAAAATCATAGTCATTACTTCATACTCACATATCATACAGAGCGGTATGTTCTATTTAGTGAGAAATAAGACTTAAAACTCAACTTTCTATTCTATTTCTAAATGCTACAGAAAAGGTAAGACTCACTTTTTTTAAATGTATTGCTTTTACCAGAATGCTGAGCCTCCAGATAAGTAAAATCTTTTTGAAATCAGAGCATAAGCTCTTAAGGTCAGTTTAATTCATCCAGCAATGAATAAATATCAAATATTCTTTTACCATAAATACTACAATTTAAAAATATATGTGGTCAAAACCCCAAATTTTATTAAGATACATGAAAAAGACTAATGGAGTCAATCATGTTTCTAATAGTTCATCACTATTTGTAAAAAATAAAAAAGTTTAAAAATCCTCAAAACTTAATAGAAATTCATAATACATTAAGAACAATCTAAGGTATTTTCCCTTTTGCTTTCTGTACCATAGTCTACTGAAGGTCTCCAACTTGATTCAGAAACAGAAAAGCTTGTGACCAAAAAAAAAAAAAAAATTAAAGAAAAGCAAAAAGAAAAGCTTGTGACCAAGAAATAAGTCATGTAGATAGCAGACAGAAACAGAATTAAAGCAATTAAGTGAGTCACTGCATCTCACCACACTCTAGGCTTTGTCTATATCTAACAAAAATGTTGCATTAGAAGAAATAATGTGAGGTTAAAACAATCTGAGTTCCTTAAGGGGTGGTAGGATGGCATAAAAACTGAAATTAAACAGGTAGCATATTAAACCATCTCTAAAAAACCTGAATAAAAGATTAATAATCTGCAATATCTAATTCACTACAAAGGTTTTTCTATATATAAACACAATCAACAATTTGTATTAACTTATATACTCAATAATTTTCTCAATAACGATGATCTGCTTAACCATTGGGAAATCCATTACATCTTTAATCACAAAAGTTTTTAAATATTAAGAAAAGTTATCCCACTCTTCATCCCAGTTTAATTACAAATTTTACTTTGCCAACTCTGGCGTGATGTTTCCTACCCACAGGCTAATGCACCAGACACCTAGCTACTATTGCAGAGCAACAAAATAAAACCAGCTTTAATTGTAAAACAGCAACTTGCATGCAACCTGCAGGACTTAAAACAACGTAAAATCTTATTTCACCAGGCCTTGCACCTCTCAAACACTCCGTACATTAACAGCGGAGCCGTTCTCTGCCTCTAAGAAATGACCAGATAAAGGGCAGATCTCCCAAGTGAAGAACGAATATTCTGACCTCCTTCCAAAACGACCAACTCGAACGGCAAAATTACACTCGCCGCACGAGGAACGCTTCCCTCAAATCACTCCACGGAGAACTTCATCATGTGCTCCGCCCTCTAATAACTCATGCAAAAAAAAGTTCAGCACCATCAGAGACACGAGCCCTGGAGAATGCACAGAATGGCCGAGGGCCTTTCCTCCGGGCGGTGAGGGGCTCGGCGTGTGCCCTTCGCCAGGGCCCAGAGGAAAAGAGAAGCCGAGACTGTGGGGGATGGATGACTGACATCCAGAAACTGATTTTCCCTCGAAGAAGTTTCTGCCGCCATCCCTATTTTATCAGCAGGAGGCCCCGGCGCCATGGTCTCAGCCTCGGTTTCATTATGGGGAGGTGGGAAACGCCACCCCGGATTCCTCCGGGCCTTCCCTATGAAGTTGGGGGGGTCCCCCTCATTCTTCTCTGAAAACCTCAGTCTTGAAGGCACTCCTCAGCCCCCCGCCCTCTCGGGCGGCCTATCCCGCGGGATCGGGGAAGGCGCCGCCGACACCACCGGCGTCGCCGTTAAGACGGGAGGCCCCAAACACTCCAGGGCCACGAGCGATGGTTCCGAGGGGCCCCGAGAAGGGCAGGGCAGGCCAGGGACAGGGGGAGAATGACCTGGCCGAGGCAGGAAGGCAAGAGGTAAGGGGATGCACTGCACCCCATGGATGCACTGAAACGAGAGGATGAAGAAGGAGGAGGGCGGTGGCCCGGGCGCGGCCCCCCACCTCTACCGCCCCCAGGTCGCTGGGCCGGCGGGGGCGAGTGGGCTCGGCCCCTTCTCGGGGTCCGGGCTGACAGGGGGCTGGGGAGCCTCCCTCCACACTACGAGGAGACCGAAAACCAGGGTGTGGGGTGCGTGGGGGGAGGGGGAGGCCGTCTGCCGCCTGGACCCGGAGACCCAACGCCGTCGTCGCCTCTTCCTCAGGAGAGGACGGGAGCGGTGGGGAAAGCCCGAGGGAGGGCTGCAGGGAGGTACGGGGAAGCCCGAGGCAGACCTGCCGCCCGCTCCAGACCCCACTCTCCACCTTCCGGTAACCGCGTCTCTTACCGGTGATGGCGGTGAACTGCTGAATTAACCCCTTCAGCGCCGAGGACGCCGCGGAGCCCCCGTGGGCAGCCATCTTACCGCCGCCGCCGCTGCCGCGGAACAACAACACAGACACACACGGGCCGCCCTCCCCCACCTTGCCGTCCGGTCTGCGCAGGCTCAGAGGCCGCCACCGCGCTCCGCCTCCCGCGCCCCGCCCCCCCCACCCAACCCCTCCCGCGCGGTCGGCGCAGGCGCACTCGCAGGCGCGTCCGCGAGTGGTCTCTGCTCCGCGGGTTCGCTGTTCCGTCGCTGCCTGCGGCCGCGATCTCCTCTGCAGCCTCTGGTGCCTTGCTCTCCAAGCTCCCAGGCCGTTCTCCTAGAGTAGACGCAGTATTGGTTTCTGGTTTCCGAAGGAATGTTCGGGCTTGGCAGGTAGTAGGCTTTTCGCGTTTCAGTTTCACAAGCCTTATTGGCAGACCCAACTGCCCAAGACATTCTTTTTCTTCTTTTGCAGCTCCATAGCCTTCTGCTAAGTCTCCTGTAGCTCCCATCAAAATACAAATTCTACATCATCGCACCGAAGCGACTTTCGCCGTGCTTCTCACCCTCTAAACTAATTGCATAGCTAACCTAGTGCGGGGACCCATCCAACAGAAGTAAAATACCAGAACCCTTCGCGCCAATAAAGCACTGGGTGCAGAGTCTGACACATGGTAGATTCTAATGAACTATTGTCCAGCCCACTTTCCTTCAGTAAATTTGTCAATATGTCTCCTCTCCAGGTTTCACTTAGTTTCCTCACCTACAAAGCGAAGAGGTGTCATTTTTGTAAAAAAATAAAAATAAAAATGTGTGTATGTATATGCAGAAGAGGAAAAAAAATGTATAGAAAGGGTACTGGCAAGGTGTCCTCAAAACGATAATGGTTTCGCCGAGAGAGGAAGGCAATAGACGGGTGGTGAAAGGGGATTTTGTGGGGGTTCTTATCCTATTTATTTATGTGTTTACTTTGTTAATCCTCACCCGAGGATATTTTTCCATTGATTTTTAGAGAGTGGGAGGGAGAGGAAAAGACACAGAGAGAGAAACACACATGTGTGAGAAAACACATCCGTTGGTTGCCTTCCACAGGGGATGGGGATTGAGCCTGCAACCAAGGTAAGTGCCCTTGTCCAAAATTGAACCCAGGACCCTTCAGTCCACAGGCCAACACCCTATCCACTGAGCCAAACTGGCTAGAGCTATCTTTTATTTTTAAACAAAGACAATATTAGTACTTTAGTTACATAATTTTAAATATTTTAAAAATCCTTACCTAGGATATGTCTTTATTGATTTTTTAAATATTTTTTCTTGATTTCAGAGAGGAAGGAAAAGAGAG